>NC_134855.1:82858471-83158471 GCF_049852395.1 Peromyscus maniculatus bairdii | reverse complement strand
TTTAGCTGCAAAGAGGTCATTGATAAGAGTGGCTAAAATGGGGGCTGGAGAGATAGCTCAGTGGTTAGACGTGGACACTACTCTTGCAGAGAAGACCTGTGTTCTCAGCACCCAAGCTGGACAGTTCACAAAAGCCTGTAACTCCCTCTTCAGTGAAGGTGACACCTCTGACCTTGGACAGTGCATACACACACACACACACACACACACACACACACACACACACACAGAGAGAGAGAGAGAGAGAGAGAGAGAGAGAGAGAGAGAGAGAGAGAGCCTTTAAAAAGAGTAGCTATAATGAAAAGATAATACTTGAAAGAAAAGTTTACTAAGGAAAAAAAAAGTAAAAAAATTTGATTTACACCCAACTCTGCCACAGAAAGACTAAAACTCCTCATAACTTCTTTGCATCTCTGTCATCTATAAAAATGAGGTAACTATGCTAAGTGACTTCTAAAATATTTGTCTGCTTTAAATAAGACTGAGCACCTACTGAAAGGGCAGAGGACTTAAAAGCTCCCAAATCCAATGCCAAGACCATGACAGACTGGTGCATCATCATCCATCGCTAATGAAGCCTGGCCACCACTGCAGAGCCTGATGCCGCTCAGCAGCAGAAACAGAGAACTGGACAGCACTGCCTCGAGACTTCAGTTCATAAGTAGGCTTTTACCCTTAGAAATAAGTCAGTGGAAACAAAAAGACACACATCAGAAAATAGACATTTCAGTTCTTACTGCCAAAGGCGATCCTGCTATCTATTTAAATGTTTGTTTGTAAATATATGTCTTACCAAAGAAAAGTAAAACCAATATGGTAGGTTGTCCCTAAACGAGATACAGAAATTACACAAAAATGCTTACTCTTACCAATAAACAGTACCAAATAAAAGTAGCCAAGAACGACGGAGACAATGACGTACAAGTTGATAGGCATACATGAACACAAGAAAAAGCAACATTGTTCACAGTTAAGCTTATTTTTTTATTAATGTATTTCAAACATTTCAATGAGCATTATTTGTCAATTAACACACACTCTTTATCACCTCTAATCAACGACTTAAAATTTTCCCATACCTTGCTTTAGTTTGATAAATAAATAAAAAGTTTCTGCCTAAATCTCCTAAGTCATTGCCATTGGCTCACATACTATTCATGACATCATTCTTCTGGAATGATTATTTTTTTTTTTTTGCTCGTAACTATATAATTCTTTAGTGTCTTCAGAAATGCTTTACCCCTGTTTTTTTTTTTTTTTACTTATAATTTGTATTTCCTTTATGACACCGGGACTGACTTCAGCAGCTTGAAGATGAACAAGTGGTAGGCAAGTACTCTACCACTGAGCTGCCCCCCAGCGCTAAATCTCTCTTCTCGTACAGGTGTGAATACCTCCAGGGTGGCCTTGCAATGCCAGTATCTGGCAGCTGCCCTCCCAGGACCCAGTGTTTCGCTGAATTATTGACCTATGGGTCCATCCCCTGTGTTCAAGAAAATCTAACGTTCTGTTTCCAGAGCTTTATGTCTGGGGAGTCCTGGCCAGGGTGCAGGACACTGGGGAAAGCTGCTTCCGGGCAGTACAGAGCTCAGGAGGACCTGGGAAAGCTGCTTCCGGGCAGCACAGAGCTCAGGAGGGCCTGGGCTTCCTAGAGGGACTTTCACATCCTCTCTGTTACTTAGAAGTATTCTCTCACTGCTAGGTCATTTACACATCTGTGATCATAATACCTTGGAAAGACTAGAGCCAATGAACTAAGAATATGATTCTAGGCCTTGTGTGTGCCAATGAATGTCCTCATTAAAGCAGGATGAGGGAGAGGAGCTTGGTTTCCAAGCCTCCCATCTCTCAGCCCCAGAGCTGCTGAGGCCAGGCACTGTAAGGATGCACAGTAAAATTAAATATCTAAAAATTCATCTTTAATTAACAAAATTGGATTAAAGCTAGACACCACGGCATATCATACAAGAAACGGCTGAGCTGGTTTCCAAGTGCTCTAATTCAATTAGGACGCAGTGAGTGACACTCAGACTGGGAAAGGTTAATTGGGGCCGCCGGAACGCAATCATTCCTTACCTAACCAGTCATTAAACTTCTTAACCTCTGAGGGCAGTCCCAGCTCGGTGAAATCGCCTGTGTGGAGAAGGATGTCCCCATAAGGCATCTGGATACCATCTGTTCTGGAGTGTGTGTCTGAGACGCAGACAAACCGCGTGTGGCCCGCTGGTTTTGGAGTGTCATATGGGATGGGGTCGACCCTAAAGTAGACATAACAGATCCCGTAACAGTTAAACATGTTAGAACCCTCGTGATAGTCATCACACATACATATCGACTGTCATCGTGTGCACACACCCAAACAATCCAACGTAAGGACAGAAGGACCCCAGGTAGAAAGGGACACCTGGGGAATGTGAAAAAGACAGCATTCCTCGTGTACAGTCTCACTAGGAAAACTCACAATGTGTTACTTACCTGGTAGGAAAACTAAGAGGAAAGAGTCAGAAAAGGCCCAAGCAACTGATAGTGATTAACACTGAAGTTTGGTGATATTGCGCCCCAACTGAGGAAGCGAAATTATGCCTTTTCTCTCTCACCATGTTTCTACTCATCCCGCCACTCATTAGGAAGTGGATATCTCATTTATTCCTTCTTAAACATGCATAGCTTAAGCAACGAGCTAATTTTCAGAAAGCAGCCTGCGCATGCTCCGTCAACTGAGATGCGGAGACAGCCCTTTACATTCAGTTTCCTTTCCACACTCACTCAACACCCGCGTCTGCGAAGTTTTGCTAAAACCTTTACTGATCAAGTTGTGGGGCGGCAAAGGAATGCAGCTAACAGGCTTTTAACAAAATGCAGACATACTAGAAGAGCTTCGTCAAGTTCATCTTTACCACCAGGAATTACCTGTAGCCCAGGTTACACCTTAGGTTACAAGGCATGCTCAGACACCTCGGGCAAAGATTCTCTGTAGTACAAACAGCATGTCTTCTAATGGATCTGTATGTGTCTGTGTATGCATCAATACATGTATTGTTTCAGAGACCTAAGCACTGTGAAATTACATGAGGGCCATAAGAACCAAAAGGCAAAGTGATCAACCCGAAGCAAAGAAAATGAAAGAGAACACTTTTGTTTAATTGAGTGTAACAAAGTGTGCTAAATAAACTTGGTAAAGAAATGCAAATCTGACTCTCAGAGCAAACAGTTTTAATTATTTAAGAGGTCTGTCCCCCACGTTCAGGATGGTTTAACTGTATCAACTCTCCGCCGACAGCTCCCTTTAATTTCTCTGTACCCGTGTGCACTTATTGCTGGACTCCAGAGGGAAAGCAGCAGTTATAAAGGCAAAGACAAGGTCACCAGAGAGGCAGCTAGGCACTGCGGGGGCTGGAGTGTAAAACGTTAAATAAGGAACCCCATGTTTTATATCACAGCCCCACCCTGGATAGCCGGCAAGCATCAGGTAACACGGGAAAACACATGCGAACTTCTGAAGCAGAATGCCTCTGCAGGGTTTGTTTAATGTCTTTCTCTGTTTTTTTAAAGAAACAATCTATTTAACAAGGTAATTGCAGTAAGAAAATAAAGACATTCGTATGCAGCCTGGAGAGTCCTTAAATTTCTTCCATGTGAGCTTAATCTTTTCATCTTTGTCAAAGAAGCCAAGTAAAAAAGAAGAAGGAGACTAAGAAGAGAGGAGAGTGAGAAGGCGTCAGGAGCTGGGACACGGTTGTCCAAGTCAGTCTAATTAGAAACCCCCAGATAAAGTTTAACTTGTACAAAATACATCCACAAAGGCTGCATTTTTCCTATAAAGGCTATAAGTGAATATGCTGCTACCACGGAGAAAGTTTACTAGCCCACAGATCTCACCAGTAGCCCGTGAGCCCTTTGTATTATATTCAATGATGCTTTATCTTTTAACATAGGAACGTACTCAGTCTTCGTTCGCTCACTGAAATTCTTCCATTCAGGCTCAGTGGTTCCCATCTTATCAACAACTCCTATCTGCTGAAAGTAGCTCTTCCAGAGAATGGGTGACTGTTCCACTTGCTGGCTGACTGTGTTACCCTTTAAAAGGGACAGGTATGACTCCTAGACAAAAAATTCAGCTGCTCATACTAATGGGACTACTGCATTCAGACCCAATCGACCGACATTTGAAGACTTTACTATTGGATCGTTAAAAATAAGAACAAGTTGGCCGGGCGGTGGTGGCACACGCCTTTAATCCAGCACTCGGGAGGCAGAGCCAGGCGGATCTCTGTGAGTTCGAGGCCAGCCTGGGCTACTAAGTGAGTCCCAGGAAAGGCGCAAAGCTACACTGAGAAACCCTGTCTCGAAAAACCAAAAAAAAAAAAAAAAAACAAGTTAAATGTTGTGAGTGTGCACAGGGGTGTGCGCACATATCCTTCTTTTCCAGTGTTAATCCAACTAATATAACACAGACACGGCCCTAGTCTGTAATTCTGTCAAGATACAGGCAAGGCTACTGCATCCAAATACCTGGAAGTCCATCCACTTCAGTCTATCAGAGGGTCAAAGTCATCGTTTTGAACTAGGTAGTCAGAAAGTAGTAGCACATGCCACTGTGAACAGACCCCATCAGTCTATGGACTGGCAAGCACAACCACACCCAATCATACCACTGCACAGAACGTTTTCACCATCTTGAGTGTATGTTGGACAGCGAACTTTGAGAAACCATGGGAAATACCACTCACTCACTTTTTAAGTCACTTCCACCTTCTCCTGCACCCTCCCACATCTTCCAGAGAAACATGCACATGCCCAGAATTAATGCATGGAATCCAAGGTAATAAAAATGGGGGTGGGGACAAGAAAAAGAGAGAAAATTCCTCACCTCCATTGTGAGCCAGAAAGAGATGGAAGAGGCCAGACCAGACAGACAGAAAGACATGCAGAGACACCTCATTTATGGACGTTATGGGCATGATATTATCAAAGAAAACGGCACACATTTGGGAGATACATAGAAGAATGACTGAAGAAGGGATTTGGGGTAGTGGGAAAGATAAACACAAACACAAACGCTCGGACCTTGAGACACTCAGGTCCTTTCCTACAGCATAAAGTTCGAAGCAGGAGATGGCTGCAGAAGACAGGACAGGGCACCATGCCACAGCCACACCCTAGCACAACGTGATAAATATCACCTGGGAGCCAGCGGGAGGAAGGACGGTGTCTCCACCCACAGACTCCAAAATCAACACTAAGCTGTCTGGGACAGTAGCTAAGTTTCAGTGAAGACAATTAAGGTTGAGACAACCCTGAGGGAAACTAGTGCTTCCCAACTGGGCATCTGCTAAATACCTTGAAAAGGCAAGTCAAGGCAGATAGACGCTTTTGCTACAGGGAACATCCGAGGGGAACTCTGCAGGAGGCGGAGCTACCTGTTCACCTGTGGGAAGTCTCGCATTCCGTTTTCCTCTGTACTCAATAGCTCTGACACTTATTGACTGTGCTACTGATTTCTCAGATGACCCAATGTTTTCCCTACAGCACCATGGCAAGTATTCTAAGAAGAGTATACCAAGGCCATTGAAGCCCCAGGGTCAGATTCAAATACCAGAGTGAGATTTGCACATACTTCTGAGTACTCCCAGGGGGAAACAAGTTGACATAGAGAGATGAAAAACAAAACAAAACAACAACAAACAACAACATAGTATCATAAAACCCCAAAGCAGGAAATACCTTATGGAAGTGTCTGGTTCAATACTTTATACAATGCTTAAATACTCTGCTCATTCCCTGCCTAGCTAACACAAATGTCCATCCCAAAGTGTGCCGAGAAAGGAAGCTGTCAAGCCTCGTCTTTTCTCCCAGTGCCAGGGGTTGCTGAAGTTCTATTCATTAGATAGTTTTGGTTCCACTCAGCCAAACAACAGTAGTTCTACCCATAGACTCGCGCTGCTCTTAACTTTGCTCAGAGAAGCTCCTTTCGCAGCGGATGGTGGTTAATGCAGAGACTCATAACTGCTTAATGTGCTGGACAGAGATAACTCGGGGCTAGACTGCGGATGGGTCATCTCTATTAAGCCCTCAACATTCAAGGCTCAGGGAACTTCAAGGTAGAGGAAGCTTACAGAATCTAAGAACAGCCGGGCGGTGGTGGCGCACGCCTTTAATCCCAGCACTCAGGAAGCAGAGGCAGGTGCATCTCTGTGAGTTCGAGGCCAGCCTGGTCTCCAAAGCAAGTTCCAGGAAAGGTGCAAAGCTACACAGAGAAACCCTGTCTCGAAAAACCATAAAAAAAAAAAAAAAAAAAAAAAAAGATTCTAAGAACAGGCAGACTGTCCGGAGAGCTGTGACATGCTGACTTCCAGACATGATATGGCTGTTCCACACACTACCTCACAGCAGCCAGGGATATGGCTAACCATACAAGCCCTGCCTAAGATTGATCCAGTTAAAATTCTAGCACGGATGGCAGAGGCCTTCCCCTACTGGAGGAGCTCTTGGCAATTTATGGCTGCTGAAGAAGAAAGAGTCACCCTCCTTTGGAGATGTGGCCATTGGTAGGCTGTTCACACTTCTGTGAAAGAGCAGACATCTATGTGCATATGGGAAGCACTAATGGGACTCAGGGGGTATTAATAACAAAAAATAAAAATAAAAAAGGACAGTAAGCTGAAAGGGGGAGGGGTGACCGCACTGAAGTAGTATTGGATAGATGTGTACAATATCCATGGTATAAATGGATGGAATGTTCAAAGAATAAAGACATATTTAACTCCCCCCACAAAAGATTGTAGCTCCAGATTCTGCATCTCTAAGGAAGGCAAGCATGGCTCAGGGATGTTATTGAATTGCAGTTCTAACTGAGTCATTTGCTTTGAGTGAGTTTCTTAACTCCTTTGAGCTTTGTTTCTTCCCATCTATAAAATGAGAATAACAGTGCCTAGTCTGCTGTGCTGCTGTGAAGATATAAACACATTTCAAGATATAGTCACATTTTCAAGCACATGCTCTGAAAATGGAAGCAGAATTAAGGAGGGTAAAGTAAGTGTGGCTACAGAGCCAGACTACAGGGCTCTGAATCCCGCTTCACAGGTATGAGAGTGTGTGTCAGTCGGCGGTCAGAGAGGCCAGGCATAACTTTAAATGGGGAAAAGTTTCCTTTCACTCACAACCGCAGGGGCTTCAGTTCACCGTCCTGTTGCTTTGGGCTTGTGTTAAGGTCAAACTTCATGGCAGGGAGCACTCAGTGGACCAAAGCTGCTCTCATCATGGTGACTAGCAGTGACAGAGAGAGGGGTACAGGTCTCACTACTTCAAGGACATGCCTCCCATGGCCTCACTTCCTTCCACTAGAATGCATCAACTCTTCTCAACAGCACCACAGACTGGCAACCTAACCTTGAACAAAGCAAATGGCCTTTGGGACATTTCAGAGTCAAACCATACATGGTGTAAAAAATCACAATAAGTGGCTTAACCCTTTGCTTGGTTCCTTCATCTAGAAAAAAAAAGAATATAATAGTGCCTACTACCACACATATGTACATATGTACACAATATGCACATACACACGAAAGTAAAAAGATCTCTCTCACACACAACATGTAACACAATAATGGACACAGAATCCACTCTGAAGACTTATTTCCTCATGGCCCTGATTCTTTGTCCTCATTCGTCATTCTAAAATAATAAGAGAGTAAGAATCCAGTCACTCAGTCACTTTTCCACACAACAGCTCCCCAAATATTTGAAAACATCTCCTATGATCCCCTGTAATTCTTACTCTGGTTGAGTGGGCAGTTTAGTTTATCCAGGTTTCCTGTGTGTGCCAGGGGACCTGACCTAGTTACCCCAGAACCCTGGTGAGCTTGTCCTAGGTACCAATACACGGGTTGGAACACCTTCATTTGTAGTGTAAACTTCATAGCCTGGGTGAGGAGACAGAACAAGGAGCCATTTCCGAAAGGCAAGTGCTACTCCAGGCCATGGAACGGTCCGAGTCATCATCTCAAACTCATTTCCAATTAATTCCCCATTTTGTTTTGTCTTGTTTTATATGTATGAGTGTTTTGCCTTTGTATATGTTTGCATACCACATGTCTGTCTCGTGCCCTCTGAGGCCAAAAAAAGAAGTCAAATCCTCAGGAGCTGGAGTTACGGGCAGTTGTGAACCACCATGTGGGTGCTGGGAACAGAACCTAGGTCCCCTGTAAGAGCAGCAAATGCTCTTACCCCTTGAGCATCTCTCCAGCCCCTACCTATCCCCATTCTGTGCCAAGTCTCAAATGCTATTTCTGAAGCTTAACCAAATGCTGTACGTTCAAGCAAATGGAGTATTCCACTATTTCACATTGACACACTGGTGGTTTTTACCAACCCCTCAAAACCATAATACCACTTTTTTCATTATAGTCTTCTGGCCATTTCTGTTTTTCCTCCTAATAACTAATTCATACAGTATTGCAAGCCTCATTGATAAATCTTTAGGAAAAGTCCTTACCACATGGTACGAATTTACTCTTTAGACCACGAGCACAATAAGACCCTTGCATATGCAATTAGCTTCTCATCGGTGTGAGAGTGGCCTGTCACCCTTATCAAGCACTTTAACAGGATCTCGATATATTATCATCCTCTGTTCCACTCCAAGCCCATCATATCAGGCTTATGCAATGCACTGATTTTATCTTCAAAAACCTTCCAATGTGACATTAAAGTTTTCATTTTTAACATAAAATATTTCAGATACCATGAAAGCTAAATTTATATGTGTGCCGTTATGCCACCAGAACTAGACATTCTGCTTGATAAAGAGTAATGCAAAACCTACAAGCACAACAATAAAAGACATAAGGATTAGGGCTGGAGAGATGGCTCAGCAGTTAAGAACACTGGCTGCTCTTCTAGAAGACCCAGGTTCAATTTCAAGCACCCACATGGCAGTTCATAGTTACCTGTAACTCTAATTCCAGGAGCTCCAGATGCCCTCTTCTGGCCTCCCTGGACACTAGGCATGCATGTGGTGCCCAGATATACATAGAAACAAAACACCCATACATATAAAAATAATTTAAAAACAAACAAATAAGGACTAGGCTAAGAATTACAGCGCTTCTATACAGGAAAAGAACTCAATTTGACCAGGCCTGTATCTTCTGCAAGCATCTGCTTCACTTGCCTTCTTCAGTTTTACTGTTAAATTTTTTTAAATATTTTTATTTTATAATTAATTTAATTTTACATATCAGTCACAGATTCCCCTGTCCTCCCTCCTCCCACCACCCAGGCCTTCCCCCCAGTCCACCCCCCATTCCCACCTCCTCCAAGGCAAGGTATCCCCTGAGGATTCAGCCCAGCATGGTAGATTCAGTTGAGGCAGGTCCAGTCCCCTCCTCCCTACACCAAGGCTGAGCAAAGTGTCTCAGCATAGGCCCTAGATTCCAAAAAGCCAGCTCATGTACCAAGGACAGGTCCTGGTCCCACTGCCTGGGGGCCTCCTAAACAGTTAAAGCTAATCAACTGTCTCACTTATCCAGAGGGCCATTAAATTTTTTAAGAGTCTTACAGTTCTCACAAAAATTTACTTTTAGTTTGTTCCTGAAGAGTATGATCTATGACGTCATGTTTGCCATGTTTTTCAATTACACATTAAAATAAATTAAATTTTTATCTAAGATTTATTCACTCTAACACATTTCGCCCAACACCAATAATAATGTATCTCACACTTTGGGAAACACTGATTGGTGTAAAATGACTCCCGTCCCCTGAGGAATCAGAACCAGAGCTAATATCCAGGTCTGGGAACTCGAAATTCACGTCTCTCTCCATCCACTTAGTTTTGGAAGTTATCTGAACCTGAGAATATAGTGATTTTAAAATGATAAAATGTGGGCCAGTGAGACAGCTCATGTGAAGGTGCTTGCTGGTGGACCTGCCAACTAGAATTCAATCCATGAGACCCACATCATAGGGGAGAACTGACTCCTGAAAGCTGTGCTCTGACCTCCACATATACACACATACACACACACACACACACCACAATAACTAACTAAAGAAATAAATAAATAAAATATAATAAAAAAATTTAATAAAATGCCCGTAATTCAATCCCCTAAACTCTGTCAGCCAATAATATTTAAAGAGACCCTCAATTCTAATGAAATTTACCATCATATCAAGTCTCTCAAAATCTTAACATGCATGTAGTGCACCAAGGGAAGAAACAACATAAAAACTTGATTTTTAAAATATTACTGGACATTAGTGGCCTTCATTTGTGAAGATTTTTAAATCACAAGCACAAACTTGTGATTTTAATGTGGGTCTCTGGAGAGGGGCTAAGTCCATTGGCAAGCCTTGAAATGAGCCCAGACCAGAGATGCCTACTCTTACTACATTTGCCCTGTGAGAACCTGGGCAGTCTCTTTCCTCCTCCTTTCCTTGTGTATAGAAAGAGGGTCAGCTCCAACAGCTACAGGGTTCCAGAAAAAGAATTCAGCATCTTCTACTTCTCTGTCTTCTATCAGTCTGTCTTTCTCTTTCTCAAACAGGGTCTAATGTAACCCAGGCCACCCTTGACTGTGGTGTGTAGAGAAAGTTAGTGCTGAATCTTAACCCTCTTTCCTCTTCCTCCCCAGTGCTAGGATTGTGGGCAAGTACCACCATGCCTGGGCGCTAAGGTCTCTTAAAACCTCTTCCTTGTTTCAACTTCACACTCTGCTTCCCTGGCAAAGTTCACTGCAGCCCAGATCCACCCAGAACTAGTGAGGCTTTGTAGAAGAACAATGAAATGGCAACTCCACTCTCCAGGCAGAGCGTCTGGAAGTATTTGCTGCAAAAGGGAACAAAGGGGCCAGAATTCCAGATACCACACAAAACCAAACGAAAAGCTGTCCAGTCCAACTAACGTGCCTCCAAAAACTATCTGTTCTCTTTTTCCTGAAACTACAAGCTGATGAAGCGTTCCTGCTTTGGCCACCACACCCCAGAACCTCCGCAGAGCTGAAGGAGTGTGCAGAATAGAACCAGGTGTATAAATACATTCCCATTTGCTCTGCGGGCTGCGCTTCCCTGTAACTGCTGAAGCGCTGTATCAACACTGTTCCATCACCAACTAATTACAGCGAACAAAGGCCACTGCACTGCACGAGTGCATGCCGCCTCTGTTTTCCTCTGAGTACAGAAGTACAGTGCCGACGCTCAGTGAATATTAAGTGGTAACAATTTAAATCGTCGAGCACTGCACGAGAGATGTGAATTCCTGGTCCTACAAGTGTGGTGACATTGGAGGTGTTTGTATCCTGTCAGGCTGGCTACTGGATTAGCCCTGGAAGTTTCTCAGATGGCACAGCATTAGGTGTAAGTAACCCACTGGAAATGCACTGTTCAGGGTCAAATGTCCGACTCTACTCTAATGTGACAGCCATACTGATTAGCTTAAAATTCTGGATAATGGCCCTATACTTGTGAAAAGGTGACGCATGACACTCTTCCTGAGAATCCACATCCTCCCATGCTGTTAGCCGGTCAGATAAGTCATCCAATAACCATTTCTTAACCACGTATTGATCTGTGTGCCAGGAACCATGCAGGGTGGGTGCCGGGAGGGCAAAGAATCTTGAAGGACTCTACACTAGTCCATAAATTCACTACTAAAAAATATGATTGGCAAGCACCTTGGTCACTTGGTTATTTCACAGGGACTCATTGAGCATCTCCTGTAGCTCATGGATTACAGGAGCTGTGCTGCAGACCGCCGTAAGCCCCAAGGTGTACTGTGTGGCTTGTGAATGTAGGGAAACCATAAGGAAGTATTACAATGGAGGATTTTGTAGTGTGTGGGATGAAGGAGAACACAGGAGGCACAGCCTGTGTGTGGGTAGCAGGGATGGAGCATTACAGTGGGTTCAGAACACAGGGTAGTGAGTGTGTCAGTGTCATGTGCGGGGTGGGGGGTGGAGTGGGGTGGGGTGTTCTGTCTGGTTTAAGGAATCAGAAAGACGAGACCCAAGAATATCCCAAAGTTGGAATTTGACTCCAGATTAAAAAACAAACCTAGAACTTTAAAACTCGGGAGGAAATAGCGGTTGTCTAGGGAGTAAGAGTGTGGAGCTACCTCACCTGTTAGGGACCTGTGCATAAGCTGGTGTGGCTGGAAGAGTGTCTCTGTGACAGTGAGAAGCAGAAGCGTTGAAGCCCAAGTGAAACTGGAGGGAGGCTGAGCCACAGAGAGCCAAACTGTCACAGGGCTCTTAACTTTAGGAAAGGCGACATGGCTCCCCACAGGGGAAGAGAGGACAGGTCAGCTCAGCACTGACTGCAAATCCCTCTATGTGCGGTGGGAGAGATAGGCTGGGCTGAGAACGTGAAGGAAAGGCAACAGGAGAGTGGTGACATCATACACGGAACCGTCACACTCATGCTCACACACACCATCAAGGAGTCTGTCTCCTGCAGCTCGGTCTCCTTCCCCGTTACCGTCCTAATCCGAATACAAAACCCGGACACACTATCACCTTGATAATGCTAGTGAATGGCGGCAGCAGTACTCATTCAGATGCTGGGCACTGTGCGATACAATTGAAAAAAAAAACAAAGAGCAGGGCCACGTCAACAAGGTTTTAATGCTCACTTTGGGTTTCTTTTTCCAACTTTGGTTAGTTGATAGAGCCACAATGCTAGTCACGCTTATGGCAAAAAACACAATGTTTACCCAAATATGGGAAGTCATGTAAGCATGTTTCAAGATAAGTGAGCAGCTTTAAGACCCTTAACATGGCTCTAACATTTAATTACTTGTAATCCAACATAATGGTTTTTACATTTAATAGTTATGTCTCTGGAGCTGTCTTGAGATGATAAAGACTTTTTCCCTATATTTTTACTCCTAGTTGAGATGGCTAACTGACTGATTAGTAGCAAAAATTACATCCAGCCACACAACCCATGGAGCTCCCCTTCTCCCGACTCTGGGGGGAGGGGGCTGCCAAGGCAGAATTCTACACAGTACATGCTTCTCCATGACTGCCATGAGTCAGTATATCCAAGACACCGAAGGGGGGTGGGGGGGCTTGTGGCCAGTCAGCTAGCTACTGTGTTGAGAAACGAATCCGTTGTAGGTCTGACGGAAGCCCCAGGACTCAGTTTACTTCCAACAACACCACAGGCAATGCCACCGATCATGTTACGTTACAGCTTCTGTTAGCTCTGCCTGGGTTTTCCTGTGGCAGGACACAGAAGGCCTACCAATAAGAACGCTGGGCAATCAGTCCTCTATATCCTTCTCAATTAGCCTCTCTATTTAGTCCAGCGGTTACATACCTTAGCCCATAGGCGACATCCAGCCCCTGTGCCTGTGTTTGTAGCATTTTACGGGCAAACAACCATATTCATTTGTTTAACTATTGTCTATGACTGCTTTCGACACACTAGGGCAGAGTTTTATAGTTGCAACAAATACCATATGGCCTGTGAAGCCTAAAATGTTTACTATCTGGGCCTTTAGAAAACAGGTCTCACACACGTGCACGCACAGAAAAGCAAACACTCAGAAGAGCAGCGAGACCTGGCCACGCATGCGCTGCCTTCCTGAGGGAAGAGGGACAGGGATGAGGAGACGTTGGGCAAGGGTGCTCTTTTGGAAGGATGCTTGGGTCCTTGGAAAGATACAGGAGGTCAAATTGCTGTGGTCAAGTTCATCCGCAGATCTTTTCTTCTATGACAGCGTTCAGATTTCTCCGGCTGATAAAACTTGTGGGAAGGGCAGGGATGACAGGGAGGAACCTGTCTTTAGGTTGACAGGTACCATTCAGAAAAAAACCTCTTGAGTATCTGCTATTTTTCCAAGTGACGCAACACAAAATAACTAGTATATCGTATTTGGGGTGGGACAGTCGGAGCTTCAACAGCAAGGTTCGTCATGTCTGGATTCAGTCACCCAACAGACATTTAATTTATTATTTTAAGATTTATTTTTTTAATTGTGTGTGTGTGTGTGTGTGTGTTTGGTGTATGATATGTCTATGTGAGTACAAGTATCCAAGGTGGCCAGAAGAGGCTGTAAATACCCTGAAAATGGAATTATAGATGGTTAGGAGCCACCATTCGGATGCTAGGAACTAATCCCAGGTTCTCTGGAAGGGCCGCAAGTGCTTTTAAGCACTGAGTCATTTCTCCAGCCCAACAGACATCCTCTAAATAACAACGTGAGTGAGAGAGATGGCGGCCCTACTTGCTAACAATGAGGCCGGAGTCTCAGCAGGGCTTATCCACTCTGTGCCTGGGGCTTTTGTACGTAATTACCTTTAATCTTCTGAAAACCTCAAGGACACCTGCGCATTTGTGCACTTTTGTGTGCTCTCTAAACTTCGGCAGTGGTCAAACACTAATCTTGGAGGTTTGGACTTGGATCCAAATTCGTGTGCTTATGCTCTTTGCTATACAGTCGAGTTCCTTGGTGGTATGGAGGAAAATGTAAGGCTCTGAAGCAGCCACCCATTGAAGGCAATGCTCAAGCCTCTGGGGGTTGGCTGGCCCTAGTGGAGACCGGCCTTATTCACTGGGCTACTCTAAATCTGTGTCATTTATAGGCCACTGAAAGCAATGCAAATGATGTTTGCCTGTAGAAGCAAAGAAACTGCATAATGCTTTAATTTTCTGTGTACTTATAAACTCATTTAATATTTTCTTATTCCATATGAGACTGTATAACTTTCTGGTGCCCCCCCCACCTCATTCCACCATAAGAGTTTGGCAGCATTCATTTTACGTCTCCATAGAGAGAGAACCACAAGGCTATTTCTATCATCTTGAACCTTGACTTTTCGTGTGTGTGTGTGTGTGTGTGTGTGTGTGTGTGTGTGTGTGTGTGTGTGTGTAGGGGAGTAGGGAGAAAAACCAAAGTAATTAAGAGTTCACTATAGGTGACACTCAAGTCACTTAGAGGATCAAGACAGGCCTGGGCACCATGGTTCTACCCCTCCCTACTAAAGGTGACTAAACTTGCCAAAGCCTCAGTTTTTCTACCCATCTGTAAATGGGGGGGGGGGGGGCAGGGTGATAATAAGGCTTGTCTCTAAGGCTAAACAAAGGCACAGTTACTGCGCTGGTCCAGTTCCTGTGAGCTCCCCTCGAACTACATGCATTGAAAACTCAACCTCAACACAACAGAGTTTAGAGGTGGCACCCTTGCCTACTGATGGCTTAAAGGAACTGTCACCTTTATAGTGACTCTTCACCCGGAGAGTGAACTTATTCCCAAAGTAAGTTCAGCTGCCTCTGGCTCACTCTCCCCATCCTGCACCTTCTTGCTTTTCTGCCTTGGGACCACACAAGAAAAAGGCCCGCACCTTGAGCTCGGATCTGCCAATGAACAAAAGTGAGAATGGGAAATGTCTGTCACAGCCATTCATTTTATCCATCACTGCTGAGGCTCTTCCATGGGAAATATGAATGAAGGGGATTATGTAGAAATGGGTCCACACTAAAGAAGGCTTCTTTTCTTTGACCTGCTCCATGAAAATTCAGTAGTTTATCAGCAGAGAACCAGCGTGAAGTGTCTTTGACATAAAAGCAACAGTATTCAACCTTGGAAAAGGAAAATGGAAAGGGAAGGGTAGACAAGTCTCAAGTTCACGTTTACAGTAGAGAGTTTTCCAGTGGACACATATGCAAGGTGGTCACCTTCCCACAGCTGTTAAAGTTTGTCCTCTTCTTCACTACTGCATCAGGATTACTAGAGCCCAGTCGGAATGTATTGTCCAAATATCAATTTTTACAAAATCTGAGCACTAATCATTACTACAGTTAGACTGCTCACCCAATTAATCCAGTATCCTTCAGGAATAAAGCAGGTTTATATATATATATATACACACACACATACATATATTCAAACTTTATAAGCAACAGAAATGCACAAGTGAAACTTCCTGAACCCAAAGGACAGATCAAAGTTTATACGGATCAAACAATAGAATGCAACAGCCGGCTTACATGTGCATCTATGTGTAGACCTGAAAACAGCACAGAAATCCTGAGAGACCCTGGTTTTACTCTCGGGAAGATCTACTTTCTTCCTGTGCCTGGTCATATGTCATTTCCATACTCTCCAGGTCCCGCAATGGTTCGCCTCCAAATCTTTCCTGTTCGACTCCCAATCGGTCACTTCTTGGGATGCTTTGGTCAGAGAAAGAAACTTCAGCTAATCATCGTCAGTTCTGGGTCAACATTTGCTGAAGACTTACTAGGAAATTTTCATCCTCCCTGTTTGCATAACTCCAGCGGTACTTCCCTTTTCACTTCTTTCTATACTTGTGTGACTGCTAACCTGCACGAAATGCATGCTCCTCACATGCGCATTCTGACAAAGAGCTTGGAGTCTCTACCACCCTGTTAAGACTCGAAATGCCAGCTAGTGCTGCTGAAGCACTGGTGAGTGAGAAGCAAAGGGTTTAGTCCATTCTGCATTGTTTGCAGGAACAGACCTTCCTAAGCAGGGGTACAGGGGGGGGAGTTGGGGGGAAGCTGCCTTCACCAGGTACTGCCCATGCTGCGGTATTAGACAGTCTCCCAGCTGCATCTCTGGATTCTGCCTTGTGACAGTTTCGAGCTCTCTTCCTCGGGAAGAGGTGAGGAGCACGTGACTGCCACCATCCATAAAGGCTGAAGTGAGTGTACTTAGCTAAAGGGCACTGCAATAATTTTTCTCTTCCACGTGAGAAAGTTAGCCTTGCAAATTCTGTGGCTCACTGTCTGCTTTAAATCACCTTTTGGGGAGGGGTGGCTAAAGGGACATGTTGTTGGAGTCTGCATGCTTCCTACTACTATAGTCATATGAATATAAAACAAGCCTCAGAATAGCTTCCAAGAAAATGAAAAAGAAGTCATTGTAGCAGGTGATGCCCCCCAAATGTCTACTGTAGGGAAGGGGACGCTACTGAGAGACTGGGACTGGGGCTCTTCTGTGGAGACAGTGGAAGTCCCATGGGAATCTAAGATTTGGAGAGAACTGAGAAACAGTCTCTGAAAAGATTGGTCTCCACCAACAAGAGTTAGCCTTGGATTCCACAGAACTTACTGCGTCTTCCCCATTCCTGCCTCCCCGTGCCAGAAGCACATCGGCAATGCTGAATTTGTGGACCCAGGTGCAGCGGGAAGAGAATAGAATTTCCCTCTGTTTGCTCCGACTCTTCAGTGGTCACTACAGGACAAAGTAGTAATTCCTGCCTCTTTGTGCAGGACAAATTCCTGCACAAAGAGGCAGGAATTTGGATGCGAGCTTACCAGGGCAAGGCTTTGCTGAGTGCGGGTGGTAACTCAGGATGCAGCAAAGATGGCAGCCCCTTGGTCTGAGGGGCACAGACAAGCTGATACTGTGTCTGTCTGGTGTTCCCCCGCCCCCACCTCATGCTTACACAGCTTGCAGGGCCCTCCTGAGAGAAACTGCAAAGAGCAGCCGTCCTGTCAGGAGGCTCCCTGTTAACCAGAAGGCACAGCCTGGGGAAAGATGCATTAAGTTCTCCCAGCAGGCTCAGTCCAAAATGGGCTGGCTCTTCCTTGGTGAGAGGCCACAAATCAGGCAGATGGGTGGAGAGCATCTGCAATACTGCTGGGTGAAAGCCTTCCTACCCAGGGGACCGGGTCTAACTCACTCCACTTGTTCTGTGCAGAGCCAGAATAATGACTTAAACTCTCGAAGAACCAATGATCTGCCTGCCCCTCCCACTCCAATGCTGTCTGCTGCTCACCTCCATGTTTACAAGTATCAGTGGATTGAAAATACTTCCTCATGCATAATTCCCTCCCATCTCTACCTTCTGGAACATTGTTACTATTCCACAGGGAGGCTAAAGCCCAGAGGGCTGAATGACTTTCTTAAAGCCAAAGTCAACAGTAGAACTGAGTCCAGGCTCCAAGCTTCTCAACTCCCAGTAATAAAAATAATAGCTGCCATCACCGAGCGCTGTAACCATGGGTCAGGCACTGTGCCAGACGCCTTACGAGCATTACCTCACCTACTCGTTGCATGAAGCCTATGAGGTAGGTATATTAATCCCATTTTACAGATGAGAGATACTGGGCTACGAAGTTAAATAATGTCCCGAAGGTCAGAACCCCCATAAAGCACGAAGCCTCAACTACATGAGCAATCTGTCTGACTCCTGAGATTATTCACCATTACACTGCCTCCCTGGCCGATCCCTTCTTCCAAGCAATCAAATGTTCAGTAGGAGAAATACAAGTTTTCTTCAGATTTCAAACAAATTACTTGTAAGTACCTAATAAACTTCTGAAGTTCCAGTTTTCACAACTTTGATAATGCCAAATAGAAAACACTTTAAAAACTAAAAATGTCTATCTTCTGTCAGGTGTTTTTACTGGTCCAAATGTCATTGACTTCCATCTCTTATTTCATTTGAAAGGAAAGCAAATGGTTTAATATAAATTCCCGCATGATTTTTACTAGACTCCTGAGAAAATTTCACAAGCACAGTAGGTTCTGGAGACAAATGGGCACAGATTTAAATTCCACATGCACAAACTGACAACCCCTGAAATGCAGGCAAGAACTGAACCTACCCCAGTTCTGAATTAGCATTTAGGTAAAAATACTTGCTTCCTAAGGCTACTGTGCAGAAATAATGAAGGGACGAAGCACGAGGCAGAGGACCACTAATTATAGTATTATTGTTTCTCGGCTATTTCTGCCCCGGGAGTGCCCTAATTAAGCAAGGTGATGGAACCTGAGTACTCGCCTTGATGAACTACTCCACATCCAGTCTTGGTATAAACAGACGACAAAGCACCCAGGCCCTCACTGGGGGAAATCATGCTCCTCTGTAACTCCTAAGTCAGTCCCATCCCTTACACTCATTATTCATCCAGTACTATTAAAACTGTCAAGCCTTCGAGGGCACCTCATGCTCCTGTCAAATAGGTGTTATTTTACACACGGTAATGTGTTAATCCAATCAATCAGGAGTCACCCGAGAAAGCAGTAAGGCCAGGGATGAGTGAATGGCCCTGCCTGGCCACAAAGGAGAGTTTTCCAAAGTAGGAGAAATTATGTTTTACTAGTTTAAAAAAAAGAAAAAAAGCCTTGCTCCTTTAATTATAAACATGTAGACTTACTAAAGTTAGGAAGAATTCACTTTCTTAAAATTAGGAGTGCACATATATAAAAAGCAAAGGAAGGACCCATAATTCTTCCTTCCAGAAATAGCTTCTAGTAACATTTTGGTATCTTTCCGTTTCCTCTTTCTCCTATGATGCTTTTTAACATAACTGGGATCATTATGTGCTCAAAATGTTATATTCTAGCTTTTCTTCTGCGTGTGTGTGTGTGTGTATGTGTGTGTGTGTGTGTGTGTGTGTGTTTCTGTCCCACTTCCATCACTGTGATATCAGCGTGTTGAATGTTCCCAAAGGCTCCTTGTAAACGTTGGCACTGGCTGCAGGATATTACACCCATTGGTTTTGTCACAATTTTCTTAACCACTTCTCTCTGCTGAACTCCCCCCAAAGGCACTGAATCTGTAAAGCCCAGACACACTTCGCCGTGTACAGCCCTGGTGATGGGAGATGCCCATGGTCCTAAGCCAGGCCACTGGCTACGTAACTTAAGTCCTGGGGCGACAAACACCGTGGCTATAGTCTTCAAATGCCAACAGACCGTGCATTCATCGATTTGTGAGCTCCAAATGCCAGTAGTTCTGGTCAACAATTATAGCAACTCCTCCAAGATACATAAAACCGTGCTCTTGGCAGCTCTGGCCACCCACAGTGGGAGCAGGGAGCATCGTAAACACCTCCCACTTTTGCAGCCCGGGTCCAGCGCAAACTGGAGCCCAGATGTGAACAGCTTCTTCTCTCCTCTCCCTCTACGCCGTTTATTTCTGAAGTCACTGCTCTGTCACCACTCAACACCACTGGCCACCATAAAAATAAAATCGATGTTTTATGTAATGTGTCACATCCATTTCATCTTCTTTCAGGGTTTAAACGAAGGCAGGACAAGGGTTTGGTAGAGAAAACAACAGTGCAATTGTTTATCTTCACATTGTACATAAGGTTGAGAAAACAGCAAACGCCATTATCTAGGCTCACTCAGGACTGATGTTATTGGTCATGATCCTCATCTTAAGATCCAACTTCAAGGCCAAATCCGATTCACCATTGGTGGTGTGGGGAAGAGAACAAAAGGTAAGCGCCATTTGTATTTCCCATAGTTAAAACAAGCAAACACTCGTGGATTCCTGCTTAAAGCAAGTCAAGGTCAAGCAAAGAGACGATGTCGACATTTTTAAATTCCCAGGCACGGTGCTCAAACTCCCAAAGATCTTCGCTGTTCTTGATACCATCAGAGTGAGAATCTGGAACTACAAGCCTCAAGTTCAAGGTTAGAACAACCTAATGGAAAAGGACGCACCATGTCGCAAGAAAAGGTGCGACAATTTTGAGTCTAGCCCCATGACCCCAAGCCCCATGACTTCATAGAGTTCTTTGGGTATTAAATGTGGCATCTAGAATGCCAAGCACCATGCGGGACATCGGACAAGTACATCATAAAGAACAAGGCTTTTCAGTTTTCGTGGAGACAATAAGAAAAGCCGACGGGGCAAGAAGCATGGGAAATTCAGGAAAGCCAATGACTGTAAAGATAACATCGAGAGCCTGGAGATCAAGCAATTAAGACCAGAGCTTCTTCATTTTTATAAAGGTGATGAAGAACGTGAGAGAAAAGCACAGCCTTCCCAGGTTATCCTAAGATGGCCTCAATTCAGAATGCCCAACGTAGGACCTTCTCTGCAGCCTGTGAACACCCCAACTGCACAGCCTTCATTTACAGACCTGTGTCAATCCCCTACCCAAAGCTGTGGCAGCCTGACACTAAGCTCAGTTAAGGCCAGGCTCCTGAACTGAATTTGACAGTAGGTGACATTCAAAAAGTCCTAATCCACGCCTTAAACATCGAGGGGATAAGCCATTCCAATCTCTCTCCCAGGTGGCCTCACTTCAGTTTAGAAAAGGGGCTTGAGCGTTGGCTACTGAGCTAGGAGGCCACAGGGTCAACTCCAGAGACTACAGTCAGTGTGTCCTTGCCTTGTTCCTTTGAAGAAAGGCTCAGATTTTTAAAGCTTCTGCCCTTCAGCCCCAGCATGTGCTCATGAGTCTGGCTACCCACTGCACAGCATGATGGTTAATGTTAGTCCTCACTCGATTGTATCTGGAATCAACTCTTTAAGACAGACCTCTGGCATTGTCTGTGAGGGTATCTCCAGGAAGGATTAACTGAAGAAGGAAGACTCTTTTCCACCTTCTGAGAGGAACTGGATATAAAGAGGAGCACAGGACAAGCAGGAGTGCTTCCTTGTCTGTTTCTATTCCTTGCTGGGAGCACATCTACCCTACTGTTGCTCTGCCAGCCTTGGCTGCCATCAGACCCCAGCTTCCTCAGCCTTCCGACATGGAGTGCAGAACCAGTGGCTCTCCCAAATTCCTGCATGCCTCCCAGTGCCAAATTGGGACTGCTGAGGTGTCCAGCCTCATGGACAGAGAAGCTCCAGGGTTGTCAGCTTCTCCAGTATGCCATTGTTGGACTACCTACCCCATATCTCGTAAGCCAGTCTAACATATTTCTTTGTTATAAATATTCATACTGGTTCTGTTCCTCTAGAGAACCTGGGGGTTTCAGGTTCCTGGGTTCGAAGATTCCCTGCTGTTGCTACATTTAGTGCTGATGCTACACGCCAGCTTTTCTGACCTCGGTTACTAACACAGAGCTCCACAGATCCATGTGACCGATAGTCCCCTTTCAAGATGGCAGCTCACAGCAACCCCCAAAGGAAGCAGCCTCCAGGATTCCACAACAAGGCCATTCTGCACTGGTGTGTCTCTCCTCCTAGATGCCAGTTTCTGTGATAGCAGAGTCATCATTTACTCCACACCAGCCCCAGCAACCTGTTCTTACTCAGCTATGAGTTATTTTGTACATGGTGGGATTTTCTTCATCTTCCCCACAGAAACTATTTCTCAAACCAGTTGTAGCCATGACCCATACTCCATGAGAACCCAACTACTCCAAACCCAACACAAGGCATCAAAGCCATGACAACTAATTGAGAGTTCTAGAACCAAAGAGTGGGGCCTATTCCACCTCTCATAGTAAAAAAAAATGGGAGTCAGATATTGGAATTAAAAGTGAATCAACAGCAATACTAATACTAGAAACTCCCAGACAGTTGAGTGGGCCAGTTTTGTGACAAATAATGTGTTTATGAACCAAAGCAACAATACCCTTGCCAGGCTCCCACTGAATCTCAAGTTCTTCATTCCAGTTCTCCAAGGGTCCAGTCCTCACATTTTTAATGCCTCTGTATCAGCATGGCCCTTGAGAAATTTCCTTCACAGACTCTCAAGAATACCTCAAGGTTTGGAAAAATCTTTCCCCATATATATATTCATTCTACTCAGTTTGGGTATTTAGCTGAATAACCTAATAGTCTGAAGCGGCCCCTCTGTAATTCCATGACTTATGGGTTCAGGCTTCCACTGGGGCTTCTTCTGTACTGCATTCTCATACAATCCCTGTAGCCTTTTCAAGTCCAGCACCTAATATAAGGAAATACCAATAACTTTGTCCTGATAGCTTAGAATGCTTGAAATTGCAAGGAGCCTTGGAGACCGCTGGCTCTAGCCCATACTACCTCATTTTACAGATAAGGGAATTGAGGCCTAAGCTACTTGGTTCTGCATGCAATATGCTTTTCCCCATGCCTTTTCAAACCGAGTTCCTCCATATTTGTTTCATAGCGAAGAAGTCATCCTAGGCCATGCTTCTCTCCAGAGCCTCCATCAGTGGAGTCATTCCAAAATTCTGCTTGTGGGTCTGGATTACATTTCCTTCACATTGCTTTGTGATCTCAGTTCCACATGGTTTTATCATGAGCATCACACTTTGGGAATGAAAATAGTCAAAATCCACATTTTTAATCTATGTCAAGGACTCCTTAAGAGGCTAGCAGTACCCATAACCCATAGATTCAACAAACTCCTGTTTTACTGAAAAAGTATGAAATCTAGGTCCCTCTTAACAGCCCTCTTTTACTTGATTTTCTTGTCTGCAAAAAGGAATTACTTGCTAGGTGGGGACAATTAAGATACTATATTATTTTATTAGGATAACTATGACACGGCTAAGCACAAAGAGAAATTTCATCATCATCATCACCATCATAACACTTCCTCTGTGGGGCTTGCTTCTTCTCAATCAGTCTACCTCGTTTTAACTGTTTCCTTATTCTAACTTAGACTGTATGTATGTCCTGTAGTTCAAAATTTTAAGATCTCCTGAAGGAGCAAGAGAAGAGGCAGTGTTTAACTAGCATGAAATAATAATATGAAGAAAAACAACCAAAAGAGCAGGCATTAGTTCTAAACTCTAGGCTATGGCAAATTCTGTATGAAGACTTGCACAAATCATCGATGGGCAGTGCAGTGAACGACTCTGTTCATAATGAATTTAGGAGATTCTCACTCCAATTTGTTAAAAAGTTCCAGACTTGTAATTTGTTTGCCTGGCAACATAGCAGGAATTCAATAAATATTTCAATGGGTGAATGAATAAAAGAAGGACTATACCAAACAGGCCAACACTTACCAAAACTGGGATAGTTAGTTACATTGCTACATTCTCCATTCTGTTTACAAGACTAAGGTAAGTTTTTGAACATGTGCATTTTAACTAGAGGTAACAATTCCAACTTTTTCTTTGAGACAACACGAAATTTGTATGACACAAATGTCAAATATCCATTTAGAGTTGTGCGGGTATTTTTATTTATTCATGGTCGCTGATAGTCCAAGAGCAGCTACTAAGTCAAGACAAATTATTAGTTTCCAATACAATAAATAATGCTATAATTCATTTCATTTGAAAGTGCTGTTTTCTAGTTATTATGAGGTATAATATACATAGCCAGATAGTCTACTATGGTGATTAGTTTCCTGCTTTTTTTGTTTTGTTTTTAAGAAATGAGTACTCATTAAATAAGCTATCAGTGGGCATTTTAAATTATTTGTCTTGGTGCTCTTAACAGCAAAATATGCAATTATCTCTATCTCTAAGCTAATAGACCCTATTTACCATTTATAGAGGATCATGGGGTCAGCTTCTAGATCAGCTATCCAGTAGTCAGTCCAGTACCTTTGTAAACAAGTAGAAAGTTGCTATGGCAATATGCAAATGAAAACTTTCCATGATGGATCCAATCCAGGGCATTTAGCCTGGTGAGTCTAAAGATCCTTGTCCCCAGAGGGAGACAGTGAAATGTGAAAACTCACTCATGAGGTTTATTCCTTGGGCATATTGAGTTTGGCAGGACCAGCGTAGTTTGAATGAATATGACTGAAGATGATTTCTGGGGTTGAGGAACATCGAGACAGACTCTTTTATGTGCCCACGAACCTGCTCTTACAAACTAGTTCTCTCTCCCAGAGCTGACTTCTGCTCTCGGTTGCAGGAGCAATGTAGGACTGATAACACACCCAACAGAACAAATACAAACATACAGACCCAGACACAGGAATGGGCATATGTGGGACATACGTTGTTAATTATTGTACTTATCTGGTAAATTTACTTTAAAGTGGAGAAAAGCCTGGCTCTGGGATAGAGCCAAGCCAATAGCCTTGTGAGAGGCACCTTGTCAGCCATGATTCGACAGAGACACAATTGCATACTGCCTCTCTCAGGAGCCAGAGGAGTGCCCTGAGACTTTTAGGGAGCTCAATTCAAGCCCAATGGGGATTTGGGGCATTTACATTAAGAAGAATTTCAGTACTAGCCAAGTAATACTGCAGACTTGAATATGGGCTTCTTCTTCTTCTTTTTTTTTTCTTTTTCTTTTTCGAGACAGGGTTTCTCTGTGTAGCTTTGCGCCTTTCCTGGATCTCACTCTGTAGCCCAGGCTGGCCTCGAACTCACAGAGATCTGCCTGCCTCTGCCTCCCGAGTGCTGGGATTAAAGGCGTGCCACCACCGCCGGGCCCGAATGTGGGCTTCTTAAAGCAAGAGTTGGGGAAAGTAAGACATAGTTAAATGTGGGTGCTGGCTCCTCAGGGGACAATCAAAGATAATCTCCAAGCATCAGTCATATACGCCATTCTGGTGGCTCTCAAGTTACATGTCGGGAAGTTGCTAAGAAACCCTTTTCCCTCCTTCTTACCCCTCTTTTGACTAGTGAGGTGGCTCTGGAGATACCTTGGATAGACTAATAATCTGATATGGTGAAACCCGCAGTCCTCAGGGCTACCCAGGAGAGTTTAGAACATGCTTTCTCCCTGGAAGTGCGTTTCTGCTAAGATCCCTAGAAAACTGCAGGTTTACAACTGGGAAGAGACCAGGACCTTAAACAGCTGTTTGCTGCACTATAACTCTTGCTGCTGTGTTGGTTTCTTTGAGGCTTCAACTGGACTCCAGGGTGAGGGACTCCATTTCCTTCCCCGCCTGCCTCGGTCTCAAGCCATCCTCTCTGAAGTCATAGGGAACGGGGTGCTTTGCTCCCAGGTATTCAAATACTGCTCTGGGCCCCTTGCTTTGTCCTTTCTTTCTTCAATCCCTTTCTCTCTCTCTCTCTCTCCCTCCCTCTCTCCTTCCTTTCTTCTTTCTTTTTATTTCATGGCTTGGGAAGTTTCCAAATTTTGAAGGGAAAAAAAAAAAAAAAAAGAACAAGAAGAAAGAAGAAAGCCTAAAGAATGCTTCACGGTCAGAAGCAATTCTTTTCATAGGAAGCAAACCTGGTCTCCTTCCCTGGGCCAATTACAGCCCAGAGATGGATCTGGTTTCAAAGCACAGCTGCTCATTTGAAGAGGGATAAGCATGGTTAATTTTTTCAATGAGAAAATGGTGATGAATGGAATATAAAATAAAGATATCTGTAAAGCGAGACTAAAAAGAAATGTTTTAACTCAAGAAGTCCATCAATTTGGAAACACTATCCAGAGAATTTTTTTTTTTTCAAATCAGAGAGAGCAATGCTCAGGAAATCGTAAGTGACTACAAATGAAGAGTACGCCTTGGAGACAGGCTGAAATAAAAGTCACAGCGCTCTGTCAGGTAACACTACACCCTAACAGATCCGCTGTACAGGACTTTATGGGAGGCACTGGGACCTCAAAGCATGCAGTTACCTTTTTTATGAACCGCTCGGCAACTGAACAGAGGTCTTTACAAATTTTGTGAATAAAAAAAAAAAAAAACCCATAGCAGCTGTATTAAATTCTTATGACTTTATAATAATATTTTACCAACTAGAACAAACAAAATGATCCTCAAAAGTACACACAAAACTGGTCCCACGAGTATTTTTGCTTTGTAGGAATGTATGGCCTAGAACACATTTTACTCGAACACTTTCCTATTTGCATGCTATGTCTCAGAAAGAGTTTACTAATTAAGAAGACACCACACTCAGTCTTCCTCTTCTATAGAAAATGAATTTCTCCTGGATAGAGTTTTCAAAATGACTTAAGAACATGAAACTGAATCACCTTCTAAGACTTGTTGAGAATAACTAAAGGTGAAAGCTAATCTTTTTCACATGGGATTCTTCCGTCTTCCCTTCTGACAGGAAAATGAACTACCTAAAAGCCACCTTACTCTAATGGTGTAGTTTTCATGCAGCACATCTGCCTCTTCCTAGTTCTTTCTACCGTTTGACCCACATGAAGCAGTATGTTTTCAACACCTCTAGGGTCTGCACTTCGGATGGGACCCACTGTGACTGGCTACCATTTCTTTTGAAAATGCTCTTCTTGCTCAGCTGCAGAGCCTGGGTTGGTTTCTAATCAATGATGTCACTAATGAAGAGGTTTTGTGGGCAACCACATGTCAACAGATTCCCTAAGTAATCTCACACCTTGCTTTCAACTGACTTTAAAAAATCCATGAATTACAAAAACCTTCGAAGGACATGCCAGTGATGTCAGCACCTAGGGTGCTGAGGCAAGAGGATGGCAAGTTCGAAGCCAACCTGGACTATCTATATGAGAGACTGCATCTTAAAAGAGAAGGAGAGGGGGCTGGAGAGATGGCTCAGAGGTTAAGAGCATTGACTGCTCTTCCAGAGGTCCTGAGTTCAATTCCCAGCAACCACATGGTGGCTCACAACCACCTGTAATGACATCTGGTGCCCTCTTCTGGCCTGCAGTCACATATGCTGTATACATAAATAAATAAATCTTTAAAAAAGAGAGAGAGAGAAGGAGAGGAAAAGACACGCTCATTTATCAGTGGGACTTTTGAAGTCAGTATCCATTAACTCTTGTTGTGTTAAATGTTTTTTTGTTGTTATTGTTTTTTGTTTGGTTGGTTGGTTTTTTGGTTTTTGTTTTGTTTTGTTTTGTTTTGTTTGTTTGTTTTGTTTGTTTGTTTGTTTGTTTGTTTGTTTGTTTGTTTGTTTTTTGAGACTGGGTTTCTCTGTGGAACTTTGCACTTTTCCTAGATCTCACTCTGTAGACCAGGCTGGCCTCGAACTCACAAAGATCCGCCTGCCTCTGCCTCCCAAGTGCTGGGATTAAAGGCGTGCGCCACCACCGGCCAGCTTAAATGTTTTTTTTTCCAAGGAAAAATGTAAAGGAATCTCAAAATGCCTTCTGAATCACATGCCTTAAGGATATTTTTTAAACAACCAATAAAGATGTATATTTCAAAGTGTCACTAAAAACATGGTAATTGACTTAAGTTGGATTTTTTTTTTAATCATGTAAACTACTTTCTGTAGCCAACTGCCTGAAGAGCTTCAAATTGCTTTATACTCCCAACCAACACTGACTGGCATTTACTCTTAGTAAGCAGTTGTCACTAGCGACAGAAAGTGATTAGCAATCACTTGCTACGCGACATGAGATAGTCTTAAAACTCCCATTTACCCCCTACTGAACCAATATCTTAGCTCATTCTAGAGGACTCCAATGAGAATTTCTCTCCTAACCAACATAAGTGAAAATACGACCGTAGCTCTGAAGAAAGCCACAAATTTGGTCACAAAGGAAAATGGAAGCAAGCACCCTAATACTAACTCGAGACACTTTAGTTGGAGAAAAACAGCCTGTATCCCATAACATTTTATGATACCAAATGAGATGCAGGCAATGTAATTTCACTTATGTGATTCACTTACACGCAATGCAAATGCAATCTTGCTGATTACATTGAAAACAAAGGCCTGAATTTGCGTATTTATAGAGCAGACCCACAGTCATGCAAAAACCATGTTTTCCCCAACCACTACCACCCAGAGTAGAACAAAAAGAAAACAATCTGGCGGGAGGACCTTTCATCTGTGCAGAAAGAAAAACGATGGTAAGGTGAATCAGGGTTGGCCCAATGTGCTTGATAATGTGGCTTCCCAGTGCCCTCAATAAAGAAGGTCAACTATTGTGAGTGATCACTGGCGAAGGTGTTCAAGCCTCATGCAGACACTGTCCCAGGCTGGGTTTTGTTTTTTAGATGGTCAAAAGAATTGGTCAGGAGGCACTTACGTGCGTGCCTGATCTGAAGCCTTCACTTCTCTGGTGGCTGTGCATGTGAACATACACACATATTTGTATAGAGACAACATGATGTATAATTTCTACAGTGGAATAAAGACAGCTGTGGCAAATATATTTATTAGTTGGATGCCTCATAGGGAATATTTTAAGAGCTCTGTCTAGTAGGTTGGGTCTTGAGCACTCCGGGAATACTATTTTCAACCATCACCAAAAACTGAGAGCTTTTATAATTTTTCTGTTATAAAGTTCAACAGTCAAACTGAATAGGATGTCCAACCATTTCAACTACATGTGAAAGTCACCACTACATGCCATCTGACTTTCCCAGAAGAGCATGGGAGCCAAATGAAATCACCCCATTTCTTATGATGTTTAGGTCTTAAAGACAGAACAGATACTATTGGATTACTTCCTTACCCCTAGCCAGCAAACCCATGTCCAGCTACCAGCCACAGCACCCATATCCTCAACATCTGGCTCAGGCCTGACTGACAGCTAGACCTTCGGCACCCTAGGCAAAAAGGACCACTGCCAAGTCAACTTGAGCCCAATATGAAAAAGTTTCATGAGATGCCTCCCACCTGTCACAATGCATTTTTAAGAAGGAAATTGCATGTGTCTAAAAATGCTCACTGGAGAGAAGATGACTTGTGGCCACAGGATTTTTCAAATCTTAATGAGGATGACACACTTAAGTAATCTACAAGGGATGCCAACACCAGCTATGGACAGAAGAAGTTTTCTGAGCAATGACACCCCACCTTTCTGGGCAGAGATATGGCTCCAAACAATAGCCTCTGGGGCTGTCTCAAGGGAGGAGGTACTTTCAAGTTACCCTTGATCTTGGCTATGCCGCCCTACGCAGATCTCAAAACCGTGTACAAGTGAACTTTATAAAATGTACTGGGTTGACTTTCCAGCTTCATGTCTCCAAACTGTAAGACCTAGAAACACCCAGGTTTGCTCATCCACACACAGTAAAACAGTGGGCCAGAAAGCATCTGACTTGTTGGGAATGTAAGCCATCATCCAAGCCTGTGGCATATGGCTGCACACGTCTCAACTCCCACATCAGAGCAAAAATGCAATTGCCATCCAAGTGTGTACAATCTCAGTGTAAGAAATGGCAGTGGTTTATAGAACCCCCTGGGCCAGAATATTCTGCCAGACTTGAGAGGGAGAAAGGGGCACAAAGTGGCAGGAACAGGAGGAAACGTTCTAAAAGGAAAACAAAGCATGCTCTTCCAGCGTAGAAAAAATGGCTACTTATTTAAAAAGTGGTTTTCCATTGCATGGTGCCTCCTACAGGGCACCTTTTCTTCTACCTTCTTTCAGTTTAGGAGAAGAATCAGACTTCAGACCCTTTTAAGGGTCCTGGTATATGTCTGCAGGGGAGTCTTTGGAAATAACATTGAAAGGCAATTGAGTAGACTCAAGTCTGATGCCTTTAAAAGGCTTATTTTAGGGATGTTCTTAAAGAAATTCTCCCTTGATTCTCTGACTCAATCAGCATATACAGTCTGCCTCTAAGTGTGGGTTCCCTGGGGATCAAAAGCCCATTAAGAGTCATAGAGGGACAAACAGTACTAAAAATCAACAATCCTCTGTGGGTCCCTCTACCTCTCTGAGCCATTAATAAGCTACAGGTAAAATTCTCTACTCACATTTTCCTCACAGGGACCGTGTGTGTGTGTGTGTGTGTGTGTGTGTGTGTGTCCCTTAACCTTAACATTATCTTATTAATAATGTATGATGACTTTAGCAAATGTTATTTAATTATGACATATTTGATTGTCTTTATAATTGACAAGGACTGGGTGGTTTAGGGTTCTACATTATTCTGCTGCTAAACCCATTCATCTATCAATAACAGTTTATTAGTGTAGTAGGTGCTGCCTTATGCACTGGGGATAGATAAACAAAATAGCCATGACCTTTGCTCTCCATGCTACTTTCTTAAGTACTTATCAACTGGTCAATTGTAACACTTTCAATATCACTCCTACATGGAGCCAAACAACTCCTCTTTCTGATGTTCAGAGAGTTGTGACAAAAGATTGTCATGCTGTGAAATAATCCTTCTGTACACTGTGTGAATATATGTCAATCTGTTTGGTTTAATAAACAAGCTGACTGGCCAATATCTGAGCAGGATAAAGTTGGGCAGGAAAGCCAAACTGAGAATGAAGGGATGAAGAAGGGTGGAGTCAGAAGAGTTGCCAGACAGACAGAACATAAGTCGAGCACACAAAATGGGACAGTGGTAAAAGCCACAAGCCTCAGCACATAGAAATAGGTTAAGTTGTAAGAGCTAGTTAATAACAAGCCAGAGCTATTGGCCTAGTATTTACAATTAACACTAAGTCTCCATGTTGGTTACTTGGGAACTGCTTTCAAGACATCCAAACGTAGCCCAGTCACTTCATGTCCCATATGAGAGATGCCAATAAGCCATCCTTAACACATTGATGAGCAAGTGACAGGAAATGGGAGGGGAACTACAATGAGGAAATCTAAAGCAAGCAAGGTAAATAATAAAAGGGTGCTTAAGTGAGCACATTAACATGGGGGGCATCTCTCAGCACAGGTGGGGGCTTTAAAAAAATGGCTATGAGCCAAAATAACAGAGGAAATAGCATTGAAGACTTCAATGACCGGTGGGAGATGCATTTAATAATGATGGGCTCAGGGGCACCAGAAGGGACTCAAGATGAACCAACATCTGTCCTGTCCTCAGAGAATCTCTGAACTCTAGATAGGGATCTGTTGTTATCTAGGACGATCAGAATGATCATGGGGTTAAGCCATGTGACACTGAGTAAAGCTGTGCTTGTGCTCTTCTCTCCTGTAGCATTTTCCCACCCCCTCTGGGAAACACACACACACACACACACACACACACACACACACACACACACACACGGAGACACATACACTGTCTCCCACCAAGAGAAAGGAAAGCCGCCTCTCATGCTATTTCTTTACCATGCCCCAGATCTCACAGTTCTCTCTCTGTATCCCATGGGCCACAATATATTTTATGTGTCTGTGATAACCCCCTGTTATCCCCAAGGTAACTGCTCCCTGAGGTTGTTTACCCTCAGCCAACAGGAGGACATATTCATTCACACCACACAGGCTTGTAAACACAGGCTCAGGGTGTTGCACACCTAGAGATCCCTGGCCACACTGGAGTTGCACACCTATCCATTCCTGGCCACACTGGAAACCTGATGCCTCCTAACAAGTTATCAGTGGTATCATCCAAATGAGTAAACACTCCTGTGAAATTTGTTACACCCCAGGAAATGTAGATAGGATATATAAATCAACTCATTTAACTTTTCCGCTGCCTCTGAAGGAATTCCTCCGCGCCCCCCCCCCAAGGTGAGAAAACAGAAAAGTTAACCTCGCCAAATCACACACTACAGGATCCATACATAAGCAATAGCTGAGTTAAAAAACAAAAAACAAAAAAACCTATGACCACAAGTCACTCCATCTTCCAGGGAGCATTTACACATTCAACAATTTCTTTTTTTCTGGGGATTTCTCTTCTTCTGATGATGCTCTGGTATTCTAGCATCTGCAGTTTAGCTGCCCAACCTAGAACTCCATCACATAGGACAGAACATGACTCAAGTTTGCTACAGTCCACGCTGCCAAACACTGCATTCTATTGATTCTCTATCATAAAGTTGAGAATATGTTCTAGACTTCAAAACTGTTTATTATGCCTTTTATGTCAAACTTAACTGCATTTCTTAAACTCCTGAACATTCACATTTTAAAAAAGACAGAAAAACAGAGAGAGAGAGAGAGAGAGAGAGAGAGAGAGAGAGAGAGAGAGAGAACTACTAAAATTAATTCACCAAATTCAGTGTCCAAGGACCACCTTCCTATGCCCTCACCCGATTCCACATGTGAGCAAACAAGACACATAAATCCGAGCAGATTGGTAGTTCATATAAACAATTCAGACCTTATCATGCCTCTCTGAACTGACTCCAATTCATCAAAAATGTAGGCGCCAGTTATATATGGCATCCTCCATTAGCTGAAACACACCAATAAATTTCCAAAATGTAGACTCAGCACCAAAAAAAAAAAAAAAATAAAATAAAAGTGGAGAAATCATCTACTGTGGAACTCCATGCAGCCCCACCTCCTCTGCGCAATCTCGAATCATGCATAATGCAACACCACTGCCACTAACAGCAGGCGCGCACCAGATAATTTACACTTGTTTTTATGGACACGAGGAACTGATCTTTGAAGCTGTCCCTAATGAGATTCCGCTTGGCCCTAACAGCATCCTGAGAGAGTGTTCCGGTGTTTTCTACTTGGCATCCGGTGCATATTTATAATGCACAATACAGGCTCGTTTAAATTGCACGTGAGGATTTTGGTGTCTTCTCTATTTTAGAGATTGTCATATACTAAAGAGGACTGACTCCTCAATCACTAAACCCTGCTTTACCCAAATAATGTCACTGCCAGTTGTTAGAGGCACTTTTCAAAGAGGCAGCTCCATCAAAGGGCTTCTACCTGCGGGGCAGAAAGCTGCACCAACGCTAACCCTGCTTGTAAGTCCAGAGTCTCAATTAGGCCTTCAGCCAAAGGGCATCTCCAGAATGGCTAATTACATAACCCGTCGGGGCAGCCACAGCCACGGGAAAAGCTGAGGGGAAAACCTGGAATCAGTCACCTAAATTAAAACCTTCCTACCCTTCCTCCCCCCCAAAGGGCTTGCAATGCCACAACACTTTCTTATTTTCTCTCCTCCTTGGGTGTCTCTACCCCAGGTAAAACTCCTCCTTAAGCCTGGAACTTTACAGCAGGGTTTTCTTTTTCTCTGGGGCTTTTTCTTCTTCTAACCATCTGGTACTACAGGAGTCTACAGTTTAGCTGCTCACACTTAGACTTCTACCATAGGCTTACTGACTTTTCTTTGGTTTTCCTGAAAGTCCATTTCTTAAAGGCTTTCCAGCTGCTAGAAGACCAACATTGTAATCAGAGTTTTCTCTGTATCTAACCCAAATCACAGACTCTGTCAAAACAGGGGCTCTATTTCCAAAGAGCTTTAGTTGTTGTTGTTTATTTTGTTTTTCTCTTTGTAGATGGCCAGGCTGGCCTTGAACTCACAGAGAGACCAGTCTCTGCCTAGACCTGCCTCTGCCTCCTGAGTGCTGGGATCAAAGGTGTGCTATGAGATTTTTAAGAATGTAGAAAGAAACCAACAGGGCAGAGAAAGCGGGGAGGGGACATGTAGAAGGACGAAGTATAATTGCAAATACCTAGAAAATGCTACACTGAAACCATCACTTAGTTTACTAACTTACTAAAGAAAAATTGTGAGACAAAAAAAAATGAGTGTACTATTTCAAAAAACACAGCAGAGCTATTAGAAACACAAAAATGCAGAATAAAAGGGACACACTGTTATTGGTTGTAGTATTAAGGCCACTCCACGTAGTTAAAAGGGAGGTTTATTTTGTGGGTAACTTACAAGTAAAGGGGTCACAGGATCCGGGAAAGGTGTAGTGCAGTCCAGCAGTGTTCTCTGGAAAACTGCTCAATCTGCCTCCAGCGTTCAGGGCCCAGGAACCAAGAGAAGGGGCACATCCAGATCTTGGGTCTTAAGGGCTCCTGTCTCAGACCCACCTTGTAGGCGTGACAGTTACCCAAGCCTCAATGGGGGTAGTACTTCCAGGTCAAAGCTGGAACAGCTACCCACTGCACACCTTACTGAAAATCAGTGGTTTGCCTTAAACAAAATGCATGACTCATAGGAAGTGGGTTGGAACAGATCTTCATTAATCTCACACTTCTAACCCTCAGTCCACAGTCACTGACTTCCAACAGGAGCAATACACGAGCAATAACTGAGTGAAAACAAATGCTTCCTAAGGCCTCCCTATTAAAGTTACAAAGCAACACAGGAACCTCAAATCTTTAGCAGTTAGTTCAGTAGTTCTCAACCTGTGGGTCGTCACCTCTGTGGAGTCGCATATTAAAAAATATCCTGCATACCAGATATTTACATTATGATTCATAACAGTAGCAAAATTACAGTTATGAAGTAAAAACGAAAGTAATTTTATGGTTGGGATCACCACAACATGAAGAACTGTATTAAAGCGCCACAGCATTAGGAAGGTTGAGAACCACTGGTCTAGTTGAAAGTGAATCTTCAATATTCTTTTCTTATTAGAAATAAATTTATTACAATCAAAATCAGAGTCAATTAAAGGCAGGAAAGATGGTAGCATTAGTGTAGAAGTTCCACAAATATTGAGTATCTTTCAGCTCCATCCTGAAAAACCACATGAGAGAATTACCTAAGTGATCTTTTATAGGTAAATACACTGTCAAGTGTAAGTACATGGTCTCAAAGTGAAGGGACATTACTAGGTGACACAGAATTATTGGAGAAGCACATACTAGTCCTTTGAGGCCTTGAAAACTCAACTCCCCTCGACAGGAATGGACACTTTGTCTAGACTCCAATTAAGACCCTGAAACAGGATACAAATGACAAAGAGCAAAACTTAGAGTCAATAGAGTTTGCTATCCTCAGAGGTTACAGCCTCGGGGGAGGCAGGCACTTCACAACTGGAAAATATGCTTTGGGGACTAGAAAGGTGGTTCAGTGGTTAGAGAAAGTGTGAGTTTTCTACTCCTCCAGAGGATTCAGGCTTGGATCCCAGTACCCATGTCAGGCAGCTCATAACTTCCTATAACTTCAGCTGCAAGGGATCCGATGTTCTCTTGTACATCATTTAGACACACACACACACACACACACACACACACACACACACACACACACACTAATAAAAATAAATCTTTAAGAAGAAACTAGACTTCTGATATGTGCAAGCAAGGGAAAGCCTTACTTGTCACTTGTCAGCACTCTGACTTCCAGCTAGGAGGAGTAGAGGGTTTCCCTAAAAAGTGGTCAAAGGGCCTGGCCGTGTAGTTCAGTTGGTAGACCTCTTAGTGCGCATGACATCTTGAGTTTGATCCTCACTACCACACAAACAAGGTATGGGAGGTAGCTCAACATTCACTCCAAGTATCTGAGAAGTAGAGGCAAGAGGATCAGGAGTTCAAGGTCACCCTTGGCTACAAAGCCACTGAAAGGCCAGCCTGGGCTACATGAGAACCTACCTCCGTCCCCGAAAAATAAAGAAAAGAAAGAAGGCAAAAGTAGAAAGTAGTAGCAACACCCCGGGCTCGTTCTGAGCCTTGCAGTCGGGGACCAGCCTGCTGACTCCTGCACCCATCCTACCTCTTCATTTAAAGAAACAGAAAGGGAGGAAGAGTGTCTAGAAAGCTCAATTCAAATGCAGCTTTCCTTCAATGTCAACACTGAGTCCAGACAGCTTTGAAGACCTTGGGAAATGTCAGTGGACATCTCACCAAAGCTGGCACTAACTGTTGCCAAATGTCTGCCTGGCACCAACATACAGACTAAATTGGCCATGAAGACCTACCTCTCTGTAGTCTTGCTCTTCTCAAAGGAAACAATTTTGTGATCAAGAATGTGGCTCAGCCAGAGGCCAGGCTTACAGGGAGGCCTTCGATGCTGAGCTTAACTCAATTGCACGGTTTAGGGCAAGAGGCTCATGTTTCAGATGTGCAGCCAAGTAATCTGATCCCGCCAGACTTCTAATGGCTTCTAAAAAATCTGAAGTGTTAAATCCTTTTCCCAGCCTCCCCAAGAGCAATCAGAAGGTGTTTGTTCCCCAATTCCCACTATCCCCCAATCTCCTATTCTAATAAACAGTTGCTAAATCACTATTGTTGAATACTTATTCAATCCTAAAGTTTTTCATATGTGATACTTAAAAAAAATGCACTTAGAGCAAGTAAAAGGATTATGCCAGTGAAATGCTTAGAAACCTTGCTTGACATCAGGGACAAAACCTTGATCTTGACTGCTCAGGAATTTGGGAAGAACCTCTTTACCTAAGCAGTTCCACCAATCCAGTGACAGGCACACAGTGAGATTACATCCTCCAACACACACACACACACACACACACACACACACACACACACACACACACACACACACGGCTAGTAGAGAAGGTGTTGGCTGTGTCCATATCTGTCAGTAAATTCACCAAGACTCACTCCCTCTATCCTGGCTCAGGATCTATTGGGAGACGATACCACCCTAAAAATGTCCCAACACACCAAATGGAACAGCACGAAGAAAGCCACGGTGATGACAGACTGTGTCCTACTGCTACCGAGGCTCCTGAGGCTTGAATGCTGGTGCTAAGGAAGCAATCATGGTAACATTATTAAGAACAGTAGTTGTATACATGTTACATGTACACTACATACTCCACTAATAACTATGCATCATCTAGTAGAACTTCAACATTACCTATTTTATAATTTTTTTTTTTACTGAATTCTAAAAGCAATACTATATATACTTTTATGTGTATTGCTTTATATAATGTGTGTGTTACACGAACATGATTGGGGGAGGGGATTAGTGGCCATGAGCACACACGCGCAGGCCACTTCATTGCCTCGCAATAAGGCCTTTCACTGAACTGAACTTCCATTTAGCCAAGCTGTCTGGCTCCCTCTGAGGATCCATTCATTGGTCTCTGTGTCCCAATGCTAGGTTTCTTTTAAATACAGAGTCTTACGACATTGCCCCAGCTGGCCTTAAACTCATAGGCCCACTGCCTTTGCCTCCTGAGAGCTGGGCTTAATGGAACATGTCACCACACCTGCTCAGCGTTACATTTATTTGTGTGTGCGTGTGTGTGTGTGTGTGTGTGTGTGTGTGTGAATACACATGCATGCACACACATAGGTGCTGTGAGATCAAACTCAGGTCCCAGGCTTGGTCAAATGTACCTGACTCATTTTGTTATCGCTGTTACTAGTTATTGGGGGTGAGGGGCACATTAAGATCCTCACTGACAGGCTTTAGACTCAGTAATGAAGCACAATGAAGCTTAAGGACCAAAGCTCAATCCCCCAGGATCCGCATGGTAGAAGGAGTTCTGACTTCCACAAGTTGTTCTCTGACCTATATAACACACAGGGCCATATGACCATAAATACACACGCACGCGCGCACACACACACACACACACACACACACACACACACACACACACTCCCTCTCCCCATGCCTCCCTCCACTCTTAAAAATTTGTAAAAAGATCTTCTTTCTAAAGATGAGTCTTCAGTAGCAGAGAATAAACACGATGAACACATACATGCAAGGGGACCAGGACAGGGCAGGCTAAAGTCTGGCTATACTTTGTTCTAATAACTTGAATGTTTTCATTCTTACAAATACTACTAATTGTGCCCATATTTCTGTTTTGCAACAATTACACCATCCCCAAGCCCCCCCACTTTAAAACAAAAACACCCCATCTCACTTTTCCCCACCCCCACTACTTAGCCCTTTATTAAGATAAGGAGTCCACCATGGCGCCTGAAGCCTGGGGTCCAGCACCTCAGGAAATGGCACTGCGTGTTTATAACGTGGCGAGCCTTCCCTGTGCAGCGTGAGCTCACGACTAATGTGCACTAATGGCCAGAAAACTCATTTTCATTCCACACTTGACAAAATAAACACCCCATAAAGGCAGGTAAGAGGACGCCTCTCTCACCCTGAGCTGTTCAGCTTCAACCTTCAGAAAGGAGGAACCGCCGAAGGGAAGTGACCCAGCACACACACACACACACACACACACACACACACAAAACCAAGTTCTGGTATAAAGAGACTGGACCCAAAGCAAAGCCCTTCTGTAAAGTTAAATTGTTCTTTCTTGTTTCTTCCCCTCTTCTGTCAGGGTTCCTCTCACTAACACAGCATTTGCAAAGGCTCTTTCAGCACAAATCCTGGTTGAATTAGTAGGATCTAGATGAGCCTGTAGGGGAAAAACCAGGGCACTGGATTGCTCTGAGTTACCAAAGAGCCCCGTTCTTTCTCTTTTGTCCACAGAAAATGAAGCCCTGCTTACATGTCGGAGGAAATATTTCAAAACATTCTCTTTTTTCTCAAAGTGAAGAATTTATGGAAACAGATAATTAACAGCAAATGACAAACAATCCAAGCAATCAAGGTCCCAGTTTGGTTGCCAGGATGATGGTATCAAATTCCAAGATAAACAGTGAAGCGTGCCATGGCCATTAACATCCTGGTGGGGTGGAGATGGGGAGAGGAGCCACCCCTGACCAATCATCAAGGGCCAGGGGGTGGAGCAGACCATCTCCAGGGGTTATTGTTTCCCTTCTGGATTCCCAGGGGAGTTCAGGAAGAACAGGGGTGTCTCCGTTGCATAGAGCAGAACATCCATGCCTTCCTGGCTCACATGGGAAGACAGACTTGCAGTACATTCTTTAAGGACTAACTCTTCCTTGTCCAGGCGCACCAAACATTCACCTTTCCCCATTCTTCCCTTTTCTAGGTCTGTTAGCTCAAAATGGGGTTCAGTGCTACCAGCCATGCCCAAATGTAAGGTTAAGTACAAAGTGAAAACCAGTTCACCTGCAGAAATCAGATCTGGGGCCCCAACATATGCTACATCATCTGGATACAACAGATGATGAACCTGGGACACCATAGCTTCAAATCTTCTTATGTTTCTTGAAAGCCAGTTCATAGGTCACCACGTGTCAAATGGACTTAAAAAAAAAGAAAAAGAAAAAAAGAAAAAAGGGAGCCAGGCGTTGGTGGCGCTCGCCTTTAATCCTAGCACTCAGGAGGCAGAGCCAGGCAGATCTCTGTGAGTTCGAGGCCAGCCTGGGCTACCAAGTGAGTTCCAGGAAAGGCGCAAAGCTACACAGAGAAACCCTGTCTCAAAAAAACCAAAAAAAAAAAAAAAAAAAAAAAAGAAAAAAAAAAAAGGAAATCCAAACATAAATTACCTAAAATGGCCTTTTAAAAGGATCATTCCATCTCAGAGCTCAAAATAGGTCAACATACCAAAAACTGCTGTTCTGGCCATTTGTAGACTCACAGGTATGTTGAGTCATGCTGTGAAGTCAAGAAAGCCTCGGCACCATTTTGTCTGTCTCATCTCCTTGCTGACCAAAGTTCTCAGATGCTGATCATTTCCCATTGTGAAAGCCAAGGCCAGGACATCACAGCAGCCAAGAAGAGCTCTGATATATGAATACATCTGCTGTGTTCTCTAGAAGTTCAAAGGCAAGGCAGACTGCATGTCTGATGAAGGTCCATTTCCTGATTCAGAGATAACCACCTTTCTACTACAACCTCACATGATGGAAGAGCAAGGGTCTCTCAGATCCCAGTTTTAGGAATTCTACTCTCAGGAGCAAATCGCCATCCATGAGTTCCACTCCCTCGTGTTTTGATTTGGAGGTTAGAATTTCACTATTTAAATCTTGAAGAAACACAAATATTTAAACATCATACATAGCATTGATCCAAGCATGACCAACATACAAACACCAAGTAAGTTTTTAAAGTAGAATATGTTAAACACAAGGCGGTAAGAACAATGGGGATTTTTGTAATCACGAAATAAAACCCAGGGTGGATAGATGGCTCAGTAATAAAGTGCTTGCTGCCTCTCAAATACGCGGATCTGAGTTCTGCGCCACAGTCCCCATGTAAAGGCTGGGCACAGCGACATGTCTGCAACTCCAGCACTGTGGTGGGGAGGGAGGCAGATCCCTGGGGTTCCGTGGCCAGCCAGTCTAGCCACTTAGTGAACTCCAGGGACAGGGAGAGACTCTGCCTTTGTCGCAAAAATATAAGGTAGCGATGACCTGTGGCCTCTACACACATTCATACACATACACATACACACACACACACACACACACACACACACACACACACACACACACTATGGTTTGGTGGCTTCATAGTATCTCTAAATGTTAGAACAAATCCAATTGAAACAAAATGTTTGTTTTTGTTTTTTTTCAAAAGACTTACACAGAGTTGGTAAAATGTCTATGTCATAGCCAAAAGCTAAATCTTTCAGGGAATTAGAAAAGCATGTTAAGGCTGCTTAGCTAGTGAAGTTAATTTTTCTTGATTTCAGCTTTATGTCTTGGTGCAAAACACATTTTAAACTAGGCGCACAACATGGAAAAGGCTTGAATCTCGGGACTGTGATACAGACTCCTAAAACTAAGTCAGAGGAATCACTCTCTGAGCCAGTCAGGGTCAATGCCAAAAGAGCCCACAGCAAGATGGAAAAGGGCCTCTGCCTCATCCAAGAATTATCAAAATCTTTCAGCTGGAGGGTTTCATGGGCTGTCTGCACAAGAAATAAATGGGTTTGAGCAGAGTCCATGTTATGAACTAGAGTCCTGCTGTCTGAAGAAAGCCAACCCAGGAACATTGGTAACACTTGCTCTCGCTGAGATCTCTAAGCTCACACTAAAACTATGCTTGCTTATTGAACGCTCAGACTAGTTTGCATCTCCATTTTCAATACATTTTTTCTTACATTTTACTTATTTATTGAAAGTGGGTGGGGTGGGGTGCATCCCTGCCATAGCAGGCTTGTGGAAGTCAGAGAACAACTTCCAGAAGTACTTCTCCCACCACGCTTGTGCTGTAGATCAAGCTCTGGCCTTAGTTTACCTTAAAGCCTCTAACACCAAACGGGACAGAACATTAAATATAAACTAGAACACATATATTTCAGATTTACAGTAAGAAAGGAAAAACAGAAAACACTGCAAAAATTGCATAGTCTTATATGCATATGTACTTCAGCCCTTCCTTGTCAATGACAGAAACTGAAGGGAAAAAAAATAAATCTCCAAAGCAAAACAATACAAATTAGTAAACCCTACTACAGCAAGGGCCAACAAATCCAACCATTTTCTGTAGTTAGTTCTACCACCCAGACACACACTGAAGTGTTCTTTTTACATTAAAAGAGAGCGAGCCAGGCTGGCAGGGGGGTCTACAAAGTGTGTCTTCTGATATGGTAGAGCTCAACCAAACCGGTACGCTATGAAAGTCAAAAGCGGCAAACAGTATGTATGGGAAGGAGAGAGCTAAGGGAATCCTGAGAAGGGAGGAAACATGCGCACACAGAGACCCTCCAGAACGCAGCAAGCTTTGCCTCTTTCAGGAAGCAGTTCAGGCCCACGGAGTGTTAAACAAGGTATGGTAGGTGGAGTGGTATTAGCCCTGCTTTTGCATCTTCAAATCTCACCTTCGTAAATTCTAAAACTCAGAATTAAAGCCGAGTCTGTCTCGAATATACTTCTTTCATCCTGTCATTCAATTGGAGCATCTCAGCCAAGGAGTTGAGAGAAAGACTGAATATAAAGCAGGAGAGAGAAATGGCCCATGAAGGGGCTGGCCTGAGAGCCAGGTATCAAGGTATCAGGCCTGTCTGTCCACTAACCGTGGACATACTTTCTTCATCATCTTTCTCTCTCTCCAAAATGTAGAATAAAAGTCCAGATCTATCTGAGTGCTGGACCACTCAGCACTTGGAACTTTGAGGGCTGAGGCAGGAGGATGGGAAGTATAAGGTCAGTCTAAGACATGGCAAGCCTGTCTCGCAAAACAAAGACAACTAACCAATTCGAGTCCGGAAAGATGGCTCAGTGGTAAAGAGCTTGCTTGCTTCACGAGTATGAGGGCTTAGATTTGATCCACAGAACTGGTGTAAAACTGCAGGCATGAAGATACATGCCTGTAATCCCAGCACTGGGGAGGCAGAGACTGGAGGATTCTTAGAGCTCACTGGCCAACCAGTTTAGCCTAATTGGTGAATGACAGGTCAATAAGAGGCCTGTGTCAAAGGAGGCGGGCACTGTTCCTGATGATGACAGCCACAACCAAGGTTCTTTTCTGACCTACACACACACACACACACACACACACACACACACACACACTAAAAAATCCAAATCTAGTCCCAGATATGATCTGTTTTATTTGTTAAATTATTTTCCCTCCCTGATAGCCCAGTAGCCAAAGAAAGACAAAACATTTCTACCTAATTACACAATCATACAGTGAGGTTTCTAATAATAAATTCTTGTGGACAAAATATCTAAATCTTAGATTGTCTCTAATTCTTCAAGTCCAATTGTCACAGACCACAAGATGGTACCCTGGTGGTGTGTACTGAGAAAGGACTTATGTTTAAAAAAAGAGAGAGCAGGAAAGAAAAGACAGCCACTGTCTTTGTATGAGTGCAAACTAAAAGGGCCATTCAGTATCTCCAAGGCAAACTTGAGATTGAAAATACTTTTGTAAACTATGGTCATGCTAATGTGCAGGCCAGTGGTAAATCTGTAATAAGGAAGAGAATGTGGCTTTCTGAGAAGCCACATTTCTGTATGTTTAGATTTTAAACAAAAAGTTAACACAGTCCACCCCTGAAGCAAAGAATAAACATCTACCTTGTTAGAGATTTTGCTGAACCCCAGACATTAATTTGTTCACTGATAAAACCTCCTCTCCCTTCCCCATGTGAGAGTTCACAAGCTCCCCTCTGTCCCCACACAGCATCTTCACAATGTCTCACTATTATTCTTTCCCCACAGAATATCATAATGATGTGGGGTTTATGTTCTTAAGTTCAAATAGACCAAAAAAAGGAGGAGCAAGGGTAAGAAACAGAAATTCCAGAAAAAGAGGAGAATATTCAAGGCCTTGGAGCCTGGTAGCTAGTGAGCAGCCCTGAGTTCAGAGAGGCCCAGTTCCTTGAAGATCCCAGAGCTAATTAGTGACCCCTAAGAGGACCAGAATTCAAGTCCCCTAAAACATGAAACACTGCCTGTGTGCATGACAACAAGCTGTTGATACTGTATTAACTGCTGCCTTCTCAAAATGGGTTGAAGATACTTCGTAAAATTTTTCCTCACTTGGGGAAACGCCTGCATCATCACACCATCTCAGCAACAGTGGCTCAACCTCTGGAGCCCTCCATAAGGGGGATATGTGAGTTCAGAGGCAGGAAATTTCCTGGAAGCTCCTGGGGCCAGTGTAGAAGAGAACAAGAGAGACCCTGTGTCATCAAAGTGGAAAGAGAACACCAGCTCTTGGAGGTTGGCCTCCGACCTCACACTCACATGCACCTGGCCCCCAACCCTCCCCACACACATACATACAAACATACATATACACACATATATACAAACACACACACACACACACACAGCAACAAAACAAAACAAAAATATTTAAGAAGTCTTTTGTTGATAGGTATAGGAAGGAGACAGGATGGCTGACACCCTCCTACACAGGGACAAGTTGAATATCCATTGGCTTCCTCCTAGACTGCATCATAGACGAGAAGAGAGTGTCACCCTAGGAAACTAAGCAAGACCCAATGAAAGGAGAAGGTGTACATCTAAGTAAGCCTTTCACACAAGATAGAGAGACAAATTATCGTTCTTCTGAAAAACTAGCATGAAAGTACCACAGTTTTATAAAATTAATTCCAACTATATAGAAGTATATAAAATATAAAGGTCACTACCCAATAAATGACACCAAGTGGTTAACTAAGTGATCAGTAAAACTGGTGTTCGTCCTTCCCACACTTTTACATGCATATACATAAGCAAATGTCATTTTATATAATAATTGTATTAGTTATTCTTATTGTTCTCACAACCAAGTACACAAGAAGCAACTTAGAAGAGGGAAGATTTGTTCTGGCTGATGGTTTGGTGAGATTCAATCAACTCTGACGGAAAGGCAGGACAGTGGTGACCTGATCACATCTCCACCCACTGGGGGTCAGGAAGCACAGTCTCCACCCACTGGGGGTCAGGAAGCACAGTCTCCACCCACTGGGGGTCAGGAAGCACAGTCTCCACCCACCGGGGGTCAGGAAGCACAGTCTCCACCCACCGGGGGTCAGGAAGCACAGTCTCCACCCACCGGGGGTCAGGAAGCACAGTTTCCACCCACCGGGGGTCAGGAAGCACAGTCTCCACCCACTGGGGGTCAGGAAGCACAGTCTCCACCCACTGGGGGTCAGGAAGCAAAGTCTCCACCCACTGGGGGTCAGGAAGCACAGTCTCCACCCACTGGGGGTCAGGAAGCACAGTCTCCACCCACTGGGGGTCAGGAAGCACAGTCTCCACCCACTGGGGGTCAGGAAGCACAGTCTCCACCCACTGGGGGTCAGGAAGCACAGTCTCCACCCACTGGGGGTCAGGAAGCACAGTCTCCACCCACTGGGGGTCAGGAAGGACAGTCTCCACCCACTGGGGGGTCAGGAAGCACAGTCTCCACCCACTGGGGGTCAGGAAGCAGTCTCCACCCACTGGGGGTCAGGAAGCACAGTCTCCACCCACCGGGGGTCAGGAAGCACAGTCTCCACCCACTGGGGGTCAGGAAGCACAGTCTCCACCCACTGGGGGTCAGGAAGCACAGTCTCCACCCACTGGGGGTCAGGAAGCACAGTCTCCACCCACTGGGGGTCAGGAAGCAGTCTCCACCCACTGGGGGTCAGGAAGCACAGTCTCCACCCACTGGGGGTCAGGAAGCACAGTCTCCACCCACTGGGGGTCAGGAAGCACAGTCTCCACCCACTGGGCTGAGCTACCAGTCTCAAGGCCCGCCCTCCAGGGATGGACTTGCTTCAGCGAGGGGCCACACCCCACAGGGTCCACAACCCCCAAAAGTACGCCAGGAGCTGCAGCCAAGTTCTCAAACAGATGCACGTGAGGGGCATTTCACATCCACACCCACTCTCCTTTTCTTCTGAACTATGGATTCCTAATATCATCCTGAAATTAATGTGTTTCCTACCACATTCTCAAACAGGGAAGGAACGAAACTTCAGATCAAGTGAAATATCTATAAACACTGTACGAATATGCCACGAAGTGATTGTCACTTGTTGATTTTCAGTGGCCAAGCAACACGGATGATTGCCACACAAGCCCACAGTGCTACAAGAACAAGCAGTGCCTGCCACGTTTTTTTTGTTTTGTTTTGTTTTGTTTGTTTTTGTTTTTGTTTTTGTTTTTGTTTTTCGAGACAGGGTTTCTCTGTGTAGCTTTGCGCCTTTCCTGGAACTCACTTGGTAGCCCAGGCTGGCCTCGAACTCACAAAGATCCGCCTGCCTCTGCCTCCCGAGTGCTGGGATTAAAGGCGTGTGCCACCACCACCGCCACCACCGCCCGGCATTTTTTCTTTCTTTTTTTTTTTTTTTTTTTTTTTTTTGGTTTTCCGAGTCAGGGTTTCTCTGTGTAGCTTTGCGCCTTTCCTGGAGCTCACTCTGTAGCCCAGGCTGGCCTCGAACTCACAGAGATCCACCTGCCTCTGCCTCCCGAGTGCTGGGATTAAAGGCGTGCGCCACCACCGCCCGCTGCCACGTTTTATAAGGCCAAGCAGTTCAGAAATATCTTAACTCTGTGGCCATCATTAGTACAAAGTCACAGTTGTGGCCCTATCTGGGTCCCAAGTGTTGCCTTCTGGTCCTGTATGATCTCAAGGGTGCTGGTAACCACAGGCATGGGCAATGAAACGGGTTCATTTAGGGTTAACAAGCATTATGACATTAAGCCCACTTCGTAGATGACAATACTGAGCCCCATATTTTTCCAACAAGCCAGTAACAAGGACAACCACACATTCTCAGCTGTCATATCTTCCTACTCCTATTAAAGTGGTCTGTGACAATCCTATTTAACATCTGTTTTAACCACAGATACCAGTAGGGGAACTTAAGACACTGATAAGGGTACAGACTGAGCCAGGTTCAGCCCGAGCGGAGAAAAACCTTGGTGATCTTCACTGAACAGCTACATGGTACAGGATTTCTACCCACTTGGAACTACTACTCTCTTGGTATAACTGGGTGTGTAGAGACCTTCCTGGATGTTTACAATCTTGACAGGAAATTCAACCCCAAATCTCACCAGGAAAAGCCTCCATGATGCCCTCCAATGACTGCTTGAAGAAGACCACACAAAACTGAGCAGTGACTGGATGAGTGTGGTTTGGAATAAGAAATATGGAATCAATGAAACAAGCACTCATGATAACAACTGGCACCGAGTATACAGTGGGTGCTACTCAACAACTGACATTGAGTATACAGTGGTGCTACTTAGAATTTTTCTGCACCCCTTTACTTTAACAACCTTTTACCAACCTCATCTTACAGATGAAGAAAGAAAATAGGATTCCACTGGTGATGGCCACCTCTAATTGATAACGCTTTCCAATAAAGAGCAAGGGAGAAACAAAATCCTAGGGCCTTAGTAACTGAAGCTGTGGCCAAGGAAAAATGCCAGGACAGGAGACAGATTTGGATTCGAAATTCCCCACTGCCAACCCTTAAAAAAAGTAAAATTAACCTCAGTAGTGCGACCAACCATCCTGTTCTGCAAGGAACAGGGAGCTCCTCATAAAGTAGGATTTCCAGTGCTAAGCCTGACGGAACTGGATGCCTTACCAGAGTATTTGATTAGGCCTCCCATCATTAAAAACACACAAAGTCTTTATGACATTTTCAGACCTAAAACGGTTCTTTTAATGCCTTCTCTAATCATCATTAAAAGCACTAAATAACTTTTTCAACATTCTGCTCAAGAAAGATGAAGGACTTGTGGACAGATGAAGACCTGTTAATTGTTGGTTTTCAATCTTCTCATCTATCAGTACAATCAAGAGTCTGAGCAAGAAAGGACTCATATTCTAGGCTAAATTTTGGTCTACTAACTCCAGCTGTGCTTTGATTTTCTTTTCTAATGTCAGATAGGATTACTTTTTTAAAGAAGGAAAGAAAAGAAAATCCTATGTCAGAAGCAAGTTCAAAGAGATGCTTCTTAGAAAGTCTGGTAGCAATCTTGTTGGAGTTTATAGATAAGGACCTCGTTACACTGGGTGAGAACCCAGCTCTAAAGTAGGTGAGCTTCATAATGAGAGCAGCCAACTCTTACTTATTTTTTCCCTCACAGTGGCACCTTGCAAAAAAAGTTTGTTTTAATTGCAGTTTTAATAAGTTACACTTAAAGACAATACCGGTCATTTGGTGCAATTATTTACCTATAAATAAACTGATGTTTGGGGAAGGGAAATTGATCAGAAGGGATACCTGGAGAAGAGCTAGTCACAAAGTTGAGCTGAGACTAACCACATTAAGCAGGAAAGGAAAAATTACTTAATTGAGGTGAGACAATACCCATTGCTACCACTAGGTCCTACAAAAGAAGATAAAGGGCCCTAGTATTTATCACTGGTCTCCACAGATCGGAGATAGGAGTGAAAAAAGAAAGAGAATGCTTGAGGAATCGAGAGCAAAGTAAACGTGTAATGCTTCGAGTAGACAATACAAAGTAGCTATAGGAATGCAGCAAAACTCTGCCATAACATGCTGTAATGTTTCCAAAAATCAAGGGAAATTTTAGGCTCAGTGTCTCACAAACACTTTATGGTCATTTAAAATTTCTGTTTAGACAAAGGGTAATGTTTTTAACATAACCAAAATAGACCATATTGCAGTCAAGGAAGATACTCAAGCTCCTACAACCTACCAGGTGCTGCCACAATGCGAGGCCACCTGCAAAGCAACAGCAGGTCCTTAGAGGACTAGGTCAGGCTGAGGCAATGATGAGCCACATTCCTGACAAAGCATACCTTCACACTCCCAGAATGACCTGGGTTTCTCCTATCAACACATAATCAAATATGTTAAACCAATCAGTAGATCAGACAGAGAGACAGGTAAGTAGGTAGACAAAATACAGATGGCGATAGATGATTGACAAAAAAATAGCAATAATTAATACAGACAGAAAAAATAACAACAGCTATAGATAGAAAATATTAGCAGATGATAAATAGGTAAAATAAGTGATAGATATTGGTAGATTAAATTAATACAATAATAACAAATTTTTTAAAATATATAGATGTACAAATAGATATAGACTAATAATAAAATAATGATAATTACATAATAAAAAGTAGATAAAATATAATAGTAATAGGTGGGTAGGTAGATGGTGGGAAAATAATAATGAATGATAGGTGTTAGACACAGATAGCAAAAGGTAGTAAATGATAATAGGTAGATGATAGATAGATAAATAGATAGATAGATAGATAGATAGATAGATAGATAGATACATACATACATACATACACAGATAGATATATAGATACACAGAGAGATAGATACATAGAGAAATACAGAGAGAGGGAGGGAGGGAGGGAGGGAGGGAGGGAGGGAGGGAGGGAGGGAGGGAAGGAAATAAATAATAGAGGTCCTATGAAATGGAAGAAGGACATGAAAGACCTGGGATGTCATGTGGAGCAGACACACAACAATCGTTCTAGATTAGGAAAGGAGTCCCAGGACAGAGGACAAGAGGCTTCCTGTGGGTGCAGGAAACTAAACTAGCTCAGAGCATACGATAGTCAGAGCAGAAAAATGTCACAGCTGTGAGAAACAGCTAACTCAAAGGCACTGAGACAGAAGGGCCCAAGGGCTCTCAGGTGGCAGGAAGCCAAGCTGAGTGGTAATGAAAGGGAAAGCCCACACTGGAGCCACCTGGGAGGAGCCCCGCATTCCCAGGTTGGAGTCCAGTAATGGGCTGCACAGCTGTCTAGGTTGCCATTACAAACCTTTTTGTTGTTGGCCTTGTTGAGGTTTTTTTTTTCCTTTCCTTCTTTCCCCTAAGAGAAACACACACACACACACACACACACACACACACACACACACACACACACACACACACACACACAGTATAATTTGACCCTTCAGAGTTTTCATGGCTAGATCTAAGATCAGTTCTAAGCTTACGTGACTTAAAAACTATCTTAGCGTTCACAGTTTACCAGAGGACTCCTGTGGGTAAGAGCAAATAAAAGGATGTCTACATAGCCAAGCAATGGCTGAGCTTTCCAGTCACTTCCCAAGGAATCTGGGCAGAGCGGCATTCAATCTGCCTCACTGGAAACAGGATCCAGAGTTCTCTGAGACTCTTTAATACAAATATGAGCCTGCCAAAGAAAGCGAAAAGGATCCTAAACTATGCCACGCACAAGTTTTATAACATATTTGAAGGAAAGGGAATAAATGGAAACAATAAAAGAATATTTGAAACAAATACATAATTTATTGTTCAGAAAACCTATCATATTAGCCAAGAGAAGACAGATTCACCTACACACCTCCGGCTTGCACTCTCTCAGAACTCCCTCATAACCTGAGCAGATTCTCAGGGAAGGCCAGCAGGAAGTTCTTAGGAACGGCTTAGCACTAACCATTTGCAAAGATATTTTTGGTCTTTCTTGTTGGTTTTGTTTGTTTGTTTTCCAAGGCTACTGTTTTGTTTTCCTACTTTGCATAAATCTCATCCCAGGTACATTAAGTGGCTTTCTAGAACACAGTTACAAAACATCATCCCAACTATTTACACTAATATCCAGGCAACCAAGGAGAACACCATTTTGTTTAGTTACTGTTTCTGAATTGGAGACTGTGTGTGTGTGTGTATGTGTGTATGTGTGTGTGTGTGTGTGTGTGTGTGTGTGTGTGTGTGTGTGTGTAAGTGTAGGTGGTGGGGGCTACTAATTTTTTTTAAACATAAAACAATTCCTGGAAGAAAGTTTGTGACTTGGGCATGCCCTGGGTTCAATTCTGCCAGGAGTAAAAACAGCCAACAAAGCCCTAACCTCCTTTCCCTCTCAACTACACAATAGCGTTCAAAGACATTCAGCCGTGCCATGAAAGACCAGTGTTAGACATCGGAAGGGGTCCCATACAGAATGGGCACCAGGCCTTGAATAAACAAGAGAGATGGTGACCTTCTGCCCCTGCCACTGAAAGCGTGGCATGTCTGTGGCAGAGGACCAGACAAACGTTGGTGTGTGACCAGGTGCTATGACGTTTCTGGGTTTCTCCTATACTTTCTCCTTAAATAGCATACAGCTTGACCTGTACTCCATCGTATCAGGGAGTGAAAGAAAAGCAAAATTCCGGAGACCAACTGTTCCGCTCTCCCTTAACCCTTTGTACCCCATATTGTTCAAGGCTTGCAGAATGCAGCCCACGTTTCACTAGCAACAGGAGAGAGACAATGGATCTAGCGGTAGCTGGACAATTAGCACCAATTAGGCCTATTTCCCAGCTGAATGTAAAGGCTTGGGGGGGGGGGTGAAGTGTAAGGAAATATTAGAGAAATTTTAAAGAACTATTTCACCACGGAAGTTAACGATACACGGTCAAGAAAACTGAACAGAGGGTGAGAAGACACAGCCAAATTCACTGTGTGGCATTAGGAAAATACCTCTCCCTCTTCAGTTCTATCTGTAAAATGTGAGCAACTTAGCAAAGTCTTCCAGAAGCTCGGAAGACCTAATGTACTTTCGTGGCTGAATGTGCTGTAAAAATCTGAATAGTTGTGCAGATGCAAAGGGTTTCTCCTGGGCTACATTTGAAACCACAGATACCCATCTGTTTTGGAAATCATCGCCTTCCACTCCCCCTAGCAAAATGCTGAGGGAACAGTTTTCTTTCACTTCGCTTCTCTTTTCTTGATTGTTATTATTATTATTATTATTATTATTTTCTTTTCAACAGTCATGAGAAATACTTACATATGTACATGTGGCGGCTGGAATCTGCTCTGGTTGATGTTGTAGTGTGTGAATGCCTGGGTGGGGTTTGAGCTATACTCATCCACCGTTATGGTAACTTTGCCTTGCGAAGGAATCCCATGTGCCATCCTTCCTCCCTATAGGCATGAGCAATTCACAACTCTCTGGAGCAAAAGCGGGAAGCAGGCATGGTGCGCTTCAGCCGACCTCTGAGTCCAAGGATCTACTCATCAATACTGCTGTACGTTCTAGAAGAAAGCAAAACAAAACATACATATGTGTGTTTGTGTGTATATATATATATTTTTTTTTAAAAAAAAAATAAGAATGAGTAAGGCAGTTCTAAAACACATTAAGTTTAAGATCTTATACCAAAGTGGCTTAAATCGGAATCAATACTATTTCCTTGTGGTCATAACTGTTGCCCACTCTGTGCTGCATGTCCCTCAGAGTGGACTCTTTACGGCATCACTAGATGCTAGTGAATCGTCTCAATGGAGTTCAAACTAAGAATTCCTCTCTAATTATAATTATGGCACTTAACTTGAATTGCAGAAGGGCCAAATCCACAGTTGCCATGGTGTCTAGCTATAAATGGTTTGTGCTGGAAGACTCCACCAAGCCTTCCCTGCTAATTGAAATGTTTGCTTCTTACAAAATTGGTACCGCATTATACAATCACTTGAAATCTTGATGCTTCGACGAGCCACAGGACACAATGACAGACGCAAACTCGAGGTTCTGTGCTCATTAACAGACACGGGCGTAACCACAGAATGCACGTGATGCACGCATGTTACACGCAAGTTTGTCTGGCAGACACTTTCTTAAACACGCAATGCTTGATACACATACCGTCTTCTCTCTGGCTAGCCATGGTGCACTTTCATTCACTCAAGGGAAAGCCGGAGGAGCACAGGATTGGTCAGTCACTTTGTAACCGCGGCCAGCCTCCCTCTTCCCTCCCTAAGGGAGCATTTAGGGAGGGCAACCATTACATCTGTGGCCTCATTCTTGGTACTATGTAATTCTTACTAGTTGGTCTAATTTCCTTAAGAAATTTTCAGCAGTTCTGATTCTTTTCATAAGTCAATGTATTAGCTGCTGCACGGGGTATAAAAATGAAGATGTCGGTTTTAGTGGCAGATGGCTCAAAGATGGAGGGAAGCAATCCCTTGCGTGGAACCTGTCGGCATCGATGATCAATTGGAGGAAGTAGGAGGCACCACATACTCCTCAGCTAACCCTTGGCTAACCTGCACGCCTCTCTAAACACTCTGTATCAGAATTCACTTGCCATGGGCACTATCAAGCTCCAGAAATCTTAGCTGCTATCTCAAATAAAAATATTTAGAATAATAAGATTAGGTTGAAATTTGGCATGAAACACCTTAAAATATCGAACAAAAGGCAGATGGCCTGCCATAGGCCGTTTATTTTATATTTTGCAACCCAGGGCCCCTGTAGTCCTCCATATGCTAACTGGGCTAAGAAATTCCACAGAGTTCTACTCAAATGATTGCTGTTTTCACCTCAGTAAAGCAAGCTAGGTCACACCCACCTGGCCTGTGTTCCCAGAACATTCCCACAGCCAAGAACAGAGGCCCTGGTGTTCTGGCATTTTTAACAAAATGTCGCCTTGGGTTCTCTTTCTTCTTCCTGACTCCATGGGAGGTATGACTCCCTGAAGCACCAGTTGATAAGTGATCTGGCTAGTAGGATTAACTAAATTAAATCTTGCCCTGCTCCTCTGATGGAAGATATCTGTAAAGAACTGCTTACGAATCATAATGTAGCAGTTCTCATACTAAGTTTGCAGCTGTTTCCTTAATTTCCTACACAATTATATTTTACTGTTATTTTGCATAACAGTAAAACACAACACCTGCTTCAAATTGCAGTCCTGTTCTAAGTGCTGTAATTCTCTTTTGAGACACAAAGTACCGAGACACAACCGAAGCGCGGGGCTGCATAATTGCGTGGTGCTCAAAAGTAAATACAAATGAAAACATCTCCCCGTTACAGAAATGACTGTCATTAAAAAGAATGTTAGCCATCAAAGCGCAGAGGGGGAAAATACACATTTTCAGAATACGAGAACTTGGTCTTTGCATAAATTAGAGAGTAGTATAAAAATTACTTAGCAATTCTTATTTTCCTCCCATCAATGTCTATTGTGTGAGGTACTGAACATTTCAGAGGCAACGGAAACCAAATTCATGTCTAGACCACTTTGACCTCAGAGTAAGTATCTGCACCTCTCTGGCCAGAAAGAATCTAAATGTTTGGGGAGAAAACTTGCTGATTAAATAAGAGGGTGTAGGCCAGAAATAAAAGACATCCTGAGTATTTACAGTGACTTGAAGTGGTGAGAAGGGCATCCTCTCACGTTGAAGCCAAGACGAGGCAGGATTCCCACTTCTAAAGTCCACTCCATCCTGAAGTCACCCTACCGATTTGCATTCCATGGGGAAACACCTATGTCTCTTTGCACCTCTGTCCCCCAGCAAGGCAAACAGTATCTCTCCATCAGCAAGCCCAGACCCCTGCAAGTCTGAAGGGCTAAATGGGTGGCTGGCGTCTCATTTGAATTCATCTTCGCCTTGTTCGCTTTCAAATGTTTTATCGAAACAGTGCACCTGCCGGGTCTATCTTCTTTAATCTGGAGTCCTTTGAAGGAAATGTCAGACTCAGGCAGAGAGCTTCAAAACTTTCCCAGCACCTTTACAGACAAGTCAAGAACAGGCTTTTTTTTTTTTTTTAAATGCTATGCCCAATTCCACCCACACCTCAAAATGAATATATCCTAAGACTGGTGTGTGTGGGATTGGGGGAGAGTGCGGGGGCTCTTGGTGACAAAACCACGAACAAAACCACTTCGCTTCACATGAGATTTTGGGGAAAGCCGCAACGATGCAAGGACCCCATCTTAACCTTCGAAGAAGCTGCATCACCTTGCTTCCAATCTTCAGGCTGTAAAACCCTCCCGACCACATCCTCTTCTCACAACAGTTAAAGGGAGCAGCTTTCTTCTTTTAATTTTATACTTCAATGCATTTTATCCACAAACAAAGGCACCCAGCACAAGATGCCAACATGCCTAAAGAAAAATCTAAACAGGACTGTCACTGCCAAGCATTCACGCTGGTGTTAGAGTTTCAGTTTTTTAAAAAAAAAAAAAAAAAAAAAAAGCCCACGTGAGCCATTGAGCATTTCCTAGACAGCAGTCACTTCTGTCCCTTAAGCTGCAAGACTGGAAATTTTCTTTTCCAGGAACCTACTTGGAAAACCTCTTAAAGTCTGCTGGCAAGGAAGGGATTAAATGCTCAAGGCTTAAATAACTGTCTCCACCTCCTAGACATCAGAAGTCCGATTTACCTAAACTTTCAAAGCAACAATTCCTGACCTCTCTACTCACGCACCGCCCAAGCCCAGCCCAGGAGAAATGAGCCCTGGATTTCGCTTTCCTTGTTTAAATAAGGATGCTCACTTTAATCAGAAAGATAGCCGCCCCCACCAACTGGGTGGAGGGATTTTGGAGCTCGCCCCCGGTCCAACCCGCCAAATTTCATTCTCTCCTCCCTCTGCTTCAGGGATCCAGAACCTTCTTAACTCACGCCCCTCTTTTATGCCCATTTCCAGTTACTCATCCCCACACGCAGGAGCGATGCCCACACGCCTTCCCAGCGGTTGCTCCGCTAGTTTATTTTTCTGGAGATACTGACAAAGTTCCACGTGCCTCTGTCCACTAAGCTCCCTCCCTTCCAATCACACTTACACCTGAACTTGTCTCCAGCACTGCTGACACCCAGCTGGCACATTCTTTCGGAGAGGGAGGGCACGACTTTTCTCCTGAGCCTCTGACAAAGCGTGGAGTCTATATATGGTGGGGCGAGGGGGGGCGCAGAATTCTCTACTTTGGATTGGTTTGTTTGTTTTAAATGTAGGGTGGGCAGATGGGGTGGGGGCTACACACACTACTATTACACACACACACACACACACACACACACACACACACACGCACTCACACGCGCCCTGCCCTGTCAGCTCTCACTGCCTGGTCCTGACCATAACTCTCTCTTCATTCCTCAGGCGCTGAGTACCCGGCTTCCACGGTCACCGCCGGCGGCGTCGGCACTAAGGACCCTAGACTCGCTGCCCCGGGGTCGGCTAAGCATCTCCCCCCATCTTCCTCTCTCGCAGCCGGGGACCGACTGAGGATCGCTGTAGGACACCGGCTCTGACGCCGCGCCATCCTCGGTGGGGGAACATAGCCTCTGATCTGGGACGCGAGCCTCCGGAGCGCGCTGGCATCTCCGAGCACACAGACAGGAGCCCGGGTCGGCACCGTGAACAGCGTCTCCTCGCTCTGTGTCCCGGAGCTGCCAGGCGCCTTCCCCGCAACGGGTGGAAAGGGAAGGGACCCGGCTGTCCCTATCAGGCTGCAGGGTGTGGAAGTCACCGCCTTGCCCCCTCTTTGGAAGTCTTTCCCTTCCAGTTAAAGTTATGTTTGTTTTCCCCACCCTGACCTGTTAGTGTCTGTACCATCACAAATCAATTACACATTTTTCATGACTCACATTCGCTCTTAATTCAGGGTGTGTTGGGGGGTGCGCTATAAATCAACCCCACTGATCATCTTTCCATGCCATTTTCTTGCTGAGGGATTTCAACGCCCTCTAGAACCTCTAGGTTTAAAAAAAAAAAAAAAAAAATGCTCTCTTCACCTCCTAGGCCGCAAAAGCCCGGAATTCGAAAGATTTTTTTCAAAGACAACCTGGCCACATGTAAATGTAAATAGAAAAAAAAAATTTAAAAAGAAAGAAAGAAAAACCCAACTCCTGCTTAGGTAGAAAAGCAATTGGGCGGCCACGGTTACTTTTCCGCGCTACCGTACCCCGCCTCCCAGCCCCCTCGATCTGCAGGCTGCGATCGCCGAGACCGGAGAGTGAGGTCGGGGCGCGGGGGCCGGCTGAGAGCTCCGCGCGGGAGCGCTGCGCGCGCGGGCGCCCCGAGCACAAAGCTGCGCCGAGCCGTCCGGCCACTACACCTGGCCCGCGGCCGCCGCGGGCGCACGGAGCTCGGGCCGACACAATGCACGCGGGCCTAGGCCGGGGCAGCGGCAGCCACGACCCCGGGACTTTCTAGTAAACAGATCTCGGACTCCCGGGCCCCACCCCCATCCCCGCCGCGGGGCTTCGGCCGCGGGCTTTCGCCGACAAACCCCCCCCCCCCCGTCTTGCTGAGAAATCGGGGCGGAGGAGGGGGCAGGGAGGTGGGGGACCCCGAGAGGTCGGTGGCGGAGGGCTAGGGGGAAGGGAGAACGGGGAGCGAAATGGGGAGTGGGAGGAAGGACAGCTACGGAAAGAAATTCGTTCTCGCTGGGGGGGTTGCAAATCTGCTCTCCCCGGGTCCTCGAGGGCTCACTCGGCCAACCTCTGGGTCGGCGGGGCCGCCGCGCTCCGCAGCCCCCGCGCCCTCGCACGCGCCTCTGACAAGGCACCTCTCACCCGGGCTCCGCTTTGTGTGTGCATTTTTTTTCCCTTCCTCTCGCGCCCGGCACCGGCCGCCGGCCGCCTCCTCCCCCCTCCCCCGCCCTCCGCCTCCCTTCCCCGGGCGGATTACCTTTCCCGGGCTGTGCTCCGGGTCCCCGGGATGCCTTCAGCGCCCCGTGTGCGGGCGAGCCATCGCCGAGCCACCCGAGCCGGCTCGGAGCAGCGCTGGGGGCGGCAGGGGTGAGGGGCGCGGGCGGGCCAGAACCTTCGACCCCGGAGGTCCCCGCCGCCGATCCAGGGCCTGGGGGGGGAGGTGGAGCGGGGTCGCGGTGCGAGCGGGGCGCGGGGTCGCTGCGGGGGGAGATGGAGAGGACCGGAGCAGCCTCGATCTGGGGAGAGAGGGAGCGAGGGGGCGAGGAGAGGCAGCGAGGGCGCGGCGAGCGAAGGGAGCGCGAGCGGTGCAGTGACAGGGACTGCCACTGGGGTCAAAGGAGCACAGCTCCAGGAAGCTGGGCCGCCCAAGCGCCGCTCTCTGTGAGCTCCCCGCCGGGACCCCGCGCCCTGCACGCCCCTGCAGTAGTTCCGGCCCACTCGAACCCCCCACCCGCGCCCTGAGGCCGCGGGGTTTCCAGGAGAGGAGGGAGAGCGGAGGGCGAGGCCCGCAGGCTGCTGGTGCTCCTGGGTCAAGCAGGCGGCAGGAAGCTGAGCTGCAAGTTCATCACCATGTGTGATCAGCCTTCAAATGATAGGGGTCGGGGAGATGGGGGCGGGCCACGGAGCGCCAGGAAAATAGGGGAGCCCCCCAGATGGGCGTCTTCTGCAAAGAGAACACCAAGCCCCCGCCCCCCACTCGTGAACCTGCCAGGCTCTGTCAGAGGTCCTGGCACAGCTCCAAGGCGCAGAACTCGCTGCAGGGGCAGGAGGAGCGGCTGGGGCACAAGGATCACACCAAGGGGGACGACCCCAGGGTCCCGTCCCTCCCCTCTGCTGATCTGAGGCTTTCCTGCGGGGTATCAAGGCTCCCCTCTCCTCAAGCTTCTCAAAGCGCCAGACACACACACACACACCTCTCTTTGGCTCTACAATGTTGTTCCTGAGAAAGAAAAGGCCAATCCAAAGACAAGGTTTTTTGACCTTCAAGAATTAAGACAGGTTCGGGATAAGAAGGTGAAGTGAGGCAAAGGCTTTAATTGTTTCCATTTTTTGCACCCCCCTCCCCCATCCCCCTTTGAATCACATTTTCCCTCTCCCAAAGACATGCACTTCAAAAACCAGTTTAAAATCAAAGTTACTCCAATTTTCTCTGCTACTTTGGAAACCGGGAAGGGGGGTGGGGTGGGCGTGGAGGTGGAACACTAGGAATTGTATGCAAAAGAGGGTCGGGGTAAGAATGGGAGAAGCCTCTGAAAAGCTAGGACAGAGAGCTTTTTAGAAAACTTGGTTGGCGCGGCTGTATGAAAGATGAGTTGGCCTTGTGATGTTATGCCACTGTCAGAGCTAAAGGATTTGGAAGGCGACCAGATCTAATTCCTTTCTAAGAGTCAGACTCCCAAAATCTGCATTCTCCGAAGGCAACGCCAGTGTGAGTGCACGAGAGAGAAACGTGTACTTAGTACACTCTGTGGCAACTGACTAGACGTCCTGGCTGAAATTATATCCCCTAAAATTAAAAAGGAGCCATTTCAACCTGGTCTGTGGCCTCTGCGCTGAGACTAATTGGTTTCCAGGGTCTGGAGAAGGGAGAGAGGTTGGAAGAAGCCCCTATTTAAAAAAAAAAAAAGATCAAACGGAATTCACTTGAAAATATTTCCCTTTTACAATGGACTTTTCTGACACTTGAATTTTAAGTAACCCATCTCTTATGCTGAGGCAGAAATGAAGGGGAAATGGGCTTACTGGTGTCCTTTTATTATACAGCATGCCCAGAGTGTCCGTGCTTGTCTGATGTGCTGAGAGGAAAGGACAGTGCCTTCCCTTGCCCAGCACAGATCACAGTAAGTGACATTGACAAGAAAGGATGCCAAAGATGAGGTGAAGGGCCACTTTCATATTTTGTTTTCTTTTGTTTTTCAGCTCAACCATGAACACTGACTAGAACCATGGTTTGGTGTTTAGTTTGGTTGGTTGGTTGTTGTTGTTTTAAGATATTGGTTTTTGTTTCCAGAAGAGTTAGCAGTACACTCCCCTCACATAAATAGTTTGAGTTTTCAGACTATTTGGACTGATAACACTGTGCACCACTGCCCCCCACACTGCAGTCAGTTGAACTAGTTGGAACACGGTTTGGAATCTAAATAACAGTCTGCTGGGCTTTATTGGCATATTTTACAGGATAGTGAATGTGATTAAAAATCAAGTGTGTGATTCTTTAGAAAGTTGATGGAAGTTTGTTCCACCATTTCACTGCTTAAGGGAAACTAAGGGGAATAACTGACATTTTCAGTATAAGAAGAAATCAACTTTACTGGGTCCTGTTTATAGATCAGTTCTCCAGCAATGACCAACTTCTGTGTGGGTTGAGAATTTTTATTTCCTTTGAGCTGCTACAACAAAAAAAGCTGGAGAAATGTAAGTGAATTTAAATAAATCAGGAATAAGAGGAAGTCACTTTTCAAGTAATTCTCGTTATGTGGGTTTGAGCTGACATTTTGAGATATTATCCACAAATACAGGTACATACCCTGAACTCTTACTTTAAAATGATTGGATGCCCACCACATCCATTTCCTGATGCTTACTATAAAACCCTGAAAAATATCTTTTCAGAATGCACTTAGGAAAAAAAATGAGAAAAACTCAGGGTGGAGGCTCAGAGGCAAATGGTGCTTCCCTTAAAAGTTCAATACTTTGTTGGAATTAGTGCTCAGCCTCCTGTAAGAAAGACTCCCGGAACAGGAGCCAATAAAACCTAGGCTGTCCTGTGTATCTTTTAAAGAAATAAAATCATTAAAACTATCACATTTCTTTGGATAATTTCAATGGAATTCTATAAATGTCATGAAAAAAACTACAGCTATGTTCTCTCTCTTTTTGTCTGTAAGCTGTCTACATTTTTAATAACCATTTTCCCTCAAAGTCTAGGATGGGTAGCACCACAAATCAGAGAGCTTTGTAGCACTACCACTGAGATACAATAAAAGTCATCCCTCGACCAATAAACTACTTTTTAAAAGTCCCACTTTTTTCATGCCCACGGTTCTCCCTTTTTAAAATTGTTTCAGGTATTTTTATTATAACGCCTGCCCAAAGGTGACAAACTACACCTTATATTTCTTTCTACCCTCCATGCTTATGTACAGTGCACAGAGACAAGTGGAAATAGTTATTCAATGACTATGTGAGTCAATAAATGAACACGCAGAGGAGAGAACGCATCACTGAGTAAGTCAAACACACGAGGAAGAAAAATCCACGCCAGATCTGCAAGAAAGGAAGTGACGTCATAAGGCCGGCGATGGGAGAGTCCGAACATTCAGTGTAGCTAAAATAGTTCAGTTTAAAGGGTTTTGCTACTGTCTCTAGGAATATAAGACTGTTTTATAAAATCATTTTCTCAGTGAGAAACTGAAGGCTGTGCTATGTCCGGCCCATTTAAAGGCTTTTCTCTTTAAATACAGTTGGATACCAAAGTGAAAAGAAACCTGAGCAAAACTGTGCCTAAATATTTACAAAGATAGTTTGTCAAGATATATTCTCAAAAGAAAACCATATGATTAATCTGATCCTTGGATATGTCTTTTTGTGACACATTCAAAATAAACACAAGAATAATTTGGGGGTTCGTTTTACTTAAAACTTCTTTTTGGTTAACAAAAATATACAGGATTGAGAAAGACTGGAGACATACTAGAATGATGAAATTTTACTTCATGAAATAAGTTTCATAATGAGTATGCTAGAAAAGGTAAATTTGATTTAGCTTTCTGGCAGCAGAAATAATAACAAGCAAGGAAGATATGAAAATCTTAAAAATTTACAAAACACGAATTCTTGCCATTTTTAGTAAATGATGCCTAGCATGTATCAGACACACTATTGTATTTACTATTATATATGGCAGATATATTTATTATATTTATGTTTATATAACAATATAGTATATATTTACATTATTTTGTTTATGCATATTTATTATTTATTACATATAATGAGCTAGACAAATATTTCTACAATAATTATTTTGTGGAAAAACCATGGAATCTGGAAAATAATATCTATGAGCTTTTTTTTCAAGATAGATAATTCAATTTGACAAGGTAGTATAATTTTCCTCCTTGGAAAAAAAAAGTAAATGGATGGATACAACTTTTAAAACTGAATTTAGAACAGCAGAATCTAAACTTTTGCCCACTATATTATTAACATAATGATTCAACTACTCAACTGTTATATTTTTTTATTGTTTCTTACATTTGTTTATTTAGTCTGTGTGTATATATGTGGGTGGGTGTATAATGCCATACCATACATGTGTGGTCAGAGGACAAGTGGCTGGATTCAGTTCTCTCCTCGATCATGTGGGTCAGAGGACTGAATTCAGGTGGTTGGATTTGATGGCAAGCATCTTTCTCCAGTAAGCCATTGTGCTAGTCCACCAACTAATACTTCTGAAGCCTTGTATTCGGCTCAGCACAGTTCTTTTTCTAAGAGTTTTAATTCTATTTACTTATGAAATGAATGCATATGGGTGTTTTGTCTACATGTGTGTCTGTGCACCTCATGTATGGAGTAACCAAGGAAGACGCAAGAGGGAATCGGATCCCCTGGAGTTACAGACAGTTGTGAACTGCCATGTGGGCACTGAGAAACAAACTCAGGTCCTTTGCGAGAACAGCCAGTACTTATAACCACTGAGCCATCTCTCCAGTCCCAGACACAGTTTTTAAATCATGCTGATGATATGCTCATGCCCAAAGCAGGAATATTTTCCTCACATTAGAAAATACAGTAGTCCCTCAATATCCACAAATAGTTGCTCCCCTCCCAAGACTTCTCTTCCTCTTAAATACCATAGTCTGAATATTCCCAAGTCCTTTATATAAAATGGAATAGTACTATCTATATAACATGCACCTCCTACAGCATATTTAATTCATCTCTAGGTTACTTATAACACCTAACAATGCAAACACTATATAAACAGTTGTTAATAATGTTAGGGAACAGTGACAAAAAGAAAAGCTGTGTACATCTTTAGCATAGATGGAATTGCTTTTTGAATATTTACATCTACAGTTGAGTGAGCCTGAGTGTGCAGAATCCGTAGATACCAAGGACCAACTCTCTACAATCTCATGGGGTTGAGTGAAGTCTCCTCATGCAAGGAAAAAAAAAAAAAAAAAGATTACAGAAGAGAGAAGCCAGGGTGGCCAGGTGCTGAGGGTGATGTTTTGTGCAGTGGAAGAAGGATTTGGAATTGACAGAATTGGTCAGAACTGCAGGGCCAAGCTAAAGACATCTGAAGGTCATAGCAAAGGCCTTGTTCAAGATGTTTGACTTTATCCTGAGGGCAACCGGAAACTGTTTAAAGATCTTAAATAGAAAAAGCGGTAAAATGGTGACATTAGTGTTCTATAAAGGTCGCTTTTCCCCAGTGTAGAGAATGGATTTTAGGAAGCTAGAGTGGGCATCCTGAGGCCAACAGGGGAATTCTGCAGCCATTGTTTTGAAGGTGATGCCAGCTTTCATAAGGATTATTGTGGAGAAGATAAAACATGAGAAAGCAAGAATGCATCCAAGAAATTGAATACATTTTAATAATAATGATGATGATAATGATATAATAATAATATTCACCAGAATCTTGATAATTAAGCTGCAGCCTCAGATCTCTACCCAGTGACATCAACCTTAATCCCCTCATTCCATTCCCATGCCAGCCTTGCTGTATCTTCTGGCCATCTTCTGTCCACCTTCCATGTGCCTTTTGGAATGCTGTATTTCAGGAAGAACCCCAGCACTAAAGGCAACGGTGGAATAAAATGCTGTTGGTGAACAAAGCTTAAACCACTCAGTGCTGTACATTCGGTTTTGACTGGCTTGTAAGCTTGTTCTCTTTCCCCAGGAAATATAACTGGGGAGGTGAATGCAGTTCTGCTTTGCTTCTAAAACTGTCATAGGTGCATCAGTTCCATGTTGATTTCATCAAAACTAATTCACTTACATTTAGTACTAAGGGGTTAGTAACAACTGAATTTTTCTTTAATTGAAATCTTCAAAGAGCTCCAGAGATGGTTCATAGGCTACATACTGCTCTTTCAGAGGACCCAAGTTCAGTTCTCAGTAACCACATCAGGTGTCTCACACTACTTGTAACTTCAACTTCCGAGGAGCCTGTACCCTCTTTGGGACTAGACACTACAAGTACCTGCACATGTATGATACACACACACACACACACACACACACACACACACACACACATACACACAAATAAAAATAAATCTCAGTAAAGAAGTGTTCAAGGAAACATATGCTTTCAGGGGGGCTGAAATATAGACAGGGTGGCTACAAATAACAATATGATTTTCTTGTTCCATGTGGACCCTATTAGTCTTGAAGAAAGATCTATTGTAAGAATAATAATCCATCACTGGGTTTCTTGCTTCAAGCTCTGTCACTGTGTTCCTCCTTAGCAGCCCGGACTGCTAAGAAGAAACGAACAGAAATTAACATAGACGTTTAGGACTAATGCAGTGACAACTATATTTCCCAACTTGACTCCTTTCTTGGTGTTTGTGTGTTTTGAAACTCCCATTTGTTTCTTTTGTTCTCTAGATCCCCCACCGTGAACTATAAACAAAGTAAGATTTCTGCTTAAGACAATGGCTGAAAAGCCAAGACCTAGGGCATGTGGCTTTACCAGCTGCATCAAATTAAAGGAATATTTACTAGAAAGTAGTTTTTGTTTTATTTTGTTTTAGGTCACAGCACAGCACTATATTAAAATCCACATTCTGCACTTAGTACAGAAAGGACTTAAGAGGGAAAAAAAAAACTATTTTTCCTTTTGAAAGTACTCATTTATCCTGAGAAAGGACTAGAAAATACAGAACAGAAAATAGAAGGCTAAATTAAAATTAATTCCATCACTCAGAAACACCTACTATGAACATTTTGTTAAATAGGTTTCCAGTCAAGCATGTTTTTCAAACTTTGAGGAGAGTTAGGATTCAGAGGACAGAGCAGGGTTTGAACTCATCTAGGCCTAGCACGGCCTCAGTGGCTTGGGCAAGTTGCAGAAGCCCTTTGTGCCTTGTTTTCTGATTTTGTAGAAAGACCGTGCTTCATAGAGTTATCATGAGGATTAAATGAACTAATACTTTTTAAAAGTTCAGATAATGCCCGATACACCCAGAAATTATAGTTGTATAACCCACTTGAAAATCTTCCACACAAAGTCAGTATGAAGGTATTATATATAACTCAATGCAGAAGTATATTAAGTAAAACAGTGAGTCAGTCCCATCACTTCATGGCTTCTCTTCCCGCTGTATATATTTTCCTCTGTCATTAAGCATCTTTCTGTGTCGCTACAGACTTAAGCTTTCACTATAAGTACACTGCATGTCTAAGATCAGCATACCCTAGAGTCATATTCCATTGGGGATACTACACACACGATAACCAAAGAGACTTGCTCATGACATTCCCTCTCCAGAGTTCAGTAGCCCTCTGATAATCAGGTTTCTGGAACTGATATTGTAAGAACAACCATTTGCATTTATTTGTCAGATTAGCACAAATCATACCAATCCCCTGACTTTTTGTTTGTTTGTGTATTTGTATATTTGTTCTTGATACGTGAGTGATATTTAAAAAAAAAAACAAAGACTTAGTATTTATCTAGTTATCATTGGTTCATCATTGTGTGTGCTATTCAGACTCAGAAACAAGAGAAGTAGTTTGTTAACTGATGAGTCTGTATCTCTAATTATTGATATCACGCTCACCTGCAAACTTAGAGCTGCAATCAGCCCTCATCTGTGTCACTGTGTGAAAACAGGAACTTCATTGGTGAAGGCAACAACATGGGAAAGCTGTAGAACTCAGGAGAGGTGGGAGTTGAGGATCCTTTAGAAGCTAGAGATTTTGTTTGGTAAATCGCATAACTGCTGTTTTTCCACAGGCATGGTATGAAGAATATAAAAGCATATATGGCCAGGGATTAACTTATCATAACATTTATGTATTAGAATTCCAGTCTGCAGTAAACTTAAACCTTCACCAAAGACACAGACTAATCTAGTTGAACAAATATCTGATGCTGGGGCACCAAGTCTGTGATCTCTAAACTTTTGGTTTTGCAAAAGATTAAGGGATTAAAGCAGAGGAAAGGTAACAGAGGGGATGAATGTGATCAAAGTATATTATATGAATGCATGGAAATGTCACAATGAAACTGTACAATTAAGACCTACTTCTAAAAAAGGAAAAGAAAAAGCTAAAGAGAAAACTGTGTTCTGCCGCTCTTGTGATCCGGTATCTGAATCCACTGTTGGCAAACCGGTCCTTGCATGGCTTTGAGGCATATGGAAATTGGTGATGAAAGTGTCTAGTGTAACAAGAACTATAATTTGATGAAAACTGAAGCAATGAACTGTGAGAAAGTGTTAAACTGGTGTCATTAAACAGCGCTTCAAAAATAATGAAACAGAAATATGAACCCTCTGTGAGTAAAACTGAGTAAAAAATGAGAAAAGCACATGGTTTGCAGAAAAAGTTTAAATATATGAGGTAATGTTCCTTTTAATTACTATTATTACAAAGACCACTCCAAAATTCTACACCCAGACTCCTTTCCATTTATCTCTAAGTAGACAGTGACATCACGTCTCCTCTAAATTATTCAGACTCAGGAGATGGAATTGGCTCATTCAATAGGGAATGCCATGTTTGGGATTGGCACAGAGCTTAAAGCTTCTCTGCACATTATCCCTAAACCATAAAACACGTTTGATGATAGCCAAATGATTGGGGAAAGAATGCCCTCTCAACTTCAAGAACTCAGAAAAGACATGAAGAACAAAAATAGAACTGTACCATAACATATAATCATAAAATGTCATAGATGGAAAGAAACTGAAAAAGTAAAGAAAAAAAATGCTCCAGTTGTCTGAAGACTAGTGGTTCATGAAGTCATTAAAAGTCGCTCTGTAAGGTCTGAGTTTGGGGGAAACGTCAGTGGTTGCTTTGTTCTTACTCTAAGTAAAATCAAAACCTACCCAGATGCTGGACAAAGGCGGGGACTGGCTGCCTTTTTCTTGCCTGGTTTATGCTATTAACTGCACATAAATGACTCTCGTCCTGAAAAGTCTGTGGTTCTGTTCGTAGTAATCCATGTCTTGGACTGGCAAAATGCCTGAACACAATCAAAGAAGGGGGGTAGGAGCTTGCCTTTTTAAACAGGCTAGAAAATGTGTACCAAAAGATCACAGGGCAGCAGGGACAGCTGGAAAAACTGGAGCTGGGGCTCTGATTTTCATGCCAGTGTGATACCTACAGCAGAGGGGACACAGATGATAGATGGAGTTATGTGCGCTGCTCAGTTCAGCAGCACTGTACAGAGAGGCGAACATGCATCATCTTCAGAGGGCGATCATAGGGTAGCATAACATTAAAAAAAATTGGCTGTGGCAAAAAGTGAATATATTTGAATCCTGCAGAAATGTGTAAATAAAAGCAAACAAACCACACAAAAAGAGCAAGGGGTGAACAGACAGCTCCTAAATTCGTCCATGGAAAAGTGATTTGATGATCTTCATTGTTAAGTATCTCTTTGCTGGTGCGGGGAGTGGGAGACTAATTCCTGCGAGAATCTTGACACACAGAATTTTCTGTACAATGACTTAAAATGCTTAGGCCACAAGGGGTTTGGCCACCAGAGGGTTTCAAGTCAAAGGTTTTAGAACATTTGAGATACTGAAAAGAATATGTGTGTTTTTTGTGCTTGGATGTTCGTGGTGCTTTTATTTACAATGGATAGTAAAAACCAGGGTGGGGTCTAATTCTTTGTACGATTTCTCTATTTAGCTGGGTCTTTTAAAGGTGTTATTTAATATAACATCGTATAGATGAAGCGCATCTCCTGTTACTGAAACGCTTTGTGGAAACTGGATCTCTCTCGGTTTTATTGAGATGCTGGGGAGAATCTCTGTGGCACCGTGACCCAGGCTGTGTTCTCAGCCCTCTACACTCAGTGCCCTTTGACAAACATGAAGAAAAGCAAGGCCAACGAGTTCTCACAACACAGCCGGTGGCCGTGAAGAACAGCCAGGGGCATGTCTGTCATCAAGGAGAATGGCTTCTGTGAGAGAACCAAGTTGAAAAGGGGATAAGAAACCAGACCTACAGAGAGATTAAAAATATGTGAAATTTTGTATTTAAACACTACAAGGTCAAAATTCAATCCTATAAAATATCAGTGGCTGGAATCACTGGCAAAAATTTTCCTAATTTCCTTCCTTCCTTCCTTCCTTCCTTCCTTCCTTCCTTCCTTCCTTCCTTCCTTCCTTCCTTCCTTCCATTCTATCTTTTTAATTTCTCAGGGCTTCATTTGTGAAAGATTGTGGGAGATAATCACTCAATTACATTAAAAATATCTTTTGGAACCTTCTAGCCTCTTAGAGAAATCAACTAATAAGTTCCATAAAAAGGAATGAGTACTCCTAGAATGACAAACCTACATTCTCACTCCATTATTCAATGTTTTCATTTTTGATAAAGCAATGTTACACTCAATGCAGTGTAACATTTGCTATTTTTTTTCAACTTATGTTACTGCTTTCATGTAGTTTTTGTGTCAAAATTCCTTTTATGTGGGATATTGCAATGATTTGCTGACAATATGGTTTAGGGAATAAATTTTACTTAAAATGTGTACATGTATAGACTGAAGCCTTTTAAAAGATAATGTGTACATATATATGATGAAGCTTTTCTAAAGACTGAAGGATGATAAAAAACATATGTGTGCTGCACACACACATATATGAACTTATGCACCCTTAATATGTAAATTCTTCAGACGTGACTGGTTAAGATACGAGCATCAACTCATGTGTAGCTAGGATTCTATTTCTGTCATTCTCTCCCCACCCGCACCCCCAGTTTTTCCAAATAAACAGCAGGCCCTAAGGGCCCTTTGAACTCACCCGAGTGTTTAGCTTAGCAATCACTGGTTCATGTAGCTTATCTTTCCTGGTATTTCTATGTGATTTAATAGCTCCAGTCTGGCCCAGGGAATGAAAACTTCGGGGTATGTTTCCAGTAGCACTGCACTCCCCATGCCATCTGTGACTGACCAAGTAACCTCTCTCTGCCTCAGCTCTTTTCTTATGCTCAGGTCTATTTTGCAACAGTGGAGTGAAGCTTGATAAAGCTGTTACAGTTGTTTACCATGGAAGGTTAACCTTCTTCTGAGCTGGGCAGGTGTGCCTAGAAATTAATGAATGAATAAGTACCAACCCCTTGATGGTAATATTAATTAAATATGCACCACTGAAGTGGCATTTAATTGTTAAGGAATTAATAAAGTAGGTTTTTGTTATATTGGGATCTCTTAGATTTTCGAATAATAGAATCTGACCCTGACTAAGATCAGCCACAGGGAGTTTACAGTAACAATATAGTATCAATCAGGAAGGCTTCAAGTGGACTATTACAGTTCTCTAAATGAGGGTACCCTTAGATAGCTTATCTCTCCTGTTCTTACAGTGTGATACTTACTGGCTGTTTTGTACTGAGATGGGGGCTGGGTTTGTGTTCTTTGTTACTGAACCTTAGTCACTTTTACAGTATATTAGTTAATAGTGCAGGACTAGGTATGTAGCACAGTGAGAGAATATAGGCTTAGTGCTCTCCAGCCTTCAGCTCAAGCCTCACACCGTACCCCTCCCTCCTACCCACAAGCATCAGAAGCAATATAAGAGGCTAGGTCATGGAAGGAGAAAGGACGTCCATGCTTACCACGCTGAGAGCAAGGAGCTTTTTATTCTTTTTTTTTTTTTTTTTTTTTTTTTTTTTTGGTTTTTCGAGACAGGGTTTCTCTGTGTAGCTTTGCGCCTTTCCTGGAACTCACTTGGTAGCCCAGGCTGGCCTCGAACTCACAGAGATCCGCCTGGCTCTGCCTCCCGAGTGCTGGGATTAAAGGCGTGCGCCACCACCGCCCGGCGGAGCTTTTTATTCTTGACCTGCCATTTAAGTAATCTGGTCACTCTTTAATCACTGTGATGGATAAACTATGTAAATATTGTAGGGGTCAAATTCTCCTAGCTCCTTCCTAGTCAAGTCTTGACTTGGTGCTAGACATGCAAGCTCCTGTACTTAGGCCCCACCAGACTAAAAAGCAACTAGAGGAGAAACACTATCCATGCTGAGCCTCTGTGGTGCTTCTGAGGTGTGCAGAGAAAGATTTGGTAGAAAGTCATTTCTCTGCCTTCAGTGCTGTTGCCGCCGCCGCCGCTGCCACCACCACCACCACCACCGCCAGCAGCAGCAGCAGCAGCAGCAGCAGCACCACCTCCACCACCACCAGCACCACCACCAGCACCGCCACCACCACCTCCACCACCAGCAGCAGCAGCACCACCTCCACCTCCACCACCACCTCCTTCCACCTCCACCTCCACCACCACCACCACCAGCACCACCTCCACCTCCACCACCACCACCACCAGCACCACCTCCACCTCCACCTCCACCTCCACCTCCACCTCCTCCACCTCCACCTCCACCTCCACCACCACCTCCACCTCCACCTCCACCTCCACCTCCACCTCCACCTCCACCACCTCCACCTCCACCTCCACCACCTCCACCACCTCCACTACCACCACCACCTCCACCTCCACCTCCACCTCCACCTCCACCTCCACCTCCACCTCCACCTCCACCTCCACCTCCACCTCCACCTCCACCTCCACCTCCACCTCCACCACCTCCACCTCCACTACCACCACCAGCAGCAGCAACAGCTCCAGGGAATCTCCAATAGGAAGACATTTCCAGTTCCTGGATTCCTCAGCTCTATCAAGCCTGTTCAATAGCTACAAAGACTGTAACTGGGGGAAAGGTGTTAAGAGTCCCCTCAGATGAAATTTGTTTCTATAATTTCCATAGTTATTGTATTTTTTAAAAAACAAATTGCAAGTACAATGTATGACTTCCCTGCTCATGATGCTAGTAAGTTATTGAAACAGTCTTCAAGATTTGTTGAATCTTAAGAGCCATTAGGCTCCTTCCCTAACCCCCTTCTTCTGGGCCATTGTTTCTTAAAAAGAAGTCCTTATTACTTGTATTTAATCTATATCAAATGTTGTGGCAGTAAATATATATGTGCATATACATATATATATGTGTATATACAGTCACAGGCTTTTGATATAGATCAGAAGTTTTTCTGACTGAGTCAAATGGCCCTTGATCCAGCGATCCCATGGACAGCAAATGCCAGGGATAGTTTTTCTTTATTGCTAGTGTTCATTCAAGTTTTTATTTGCTGTGGTTATTTAACAGTAAATATTGTCCTACTTTTAACAGTCATGTAAGCTGTGAAGGAATGGTTCTTTATCACTGAGACTTCTCCGCACTATTAAACAAGAGAAATAAAGGCCTTAGAAAAAGAGTGCATGCTGCTGCTGCTGGTGATGGTGGTGACGGAGACGGTGGGGGCAGCATGTCTTTCTGCTGAATCTTTCTCTGCATCTTTCAGAAACACGATGTTGTCTCGGCTTTTTATCATGATGGAACTTAAGTACAGGAATTTGCATATCTAAGATACTATCTTTTTCATAGAAAAGATAGCCATTAAAAAGTTCATAATTTTCTAGGAATTTGTACTATATTAAATCATATTATGTATATTTAGACTGAGAACATATTGAAATATTATATCCTTGCTTAGAAAGTTAATTATCAATTCCTCAAATATGTATGTAACAGAATTAAGAACACAATGAACATGAAAAATTCATGCAAAAACTGTCTCTAACATATCTCGGGGCTTTGTTTACAATGAAAGGTAAATCAAATCAAAAACAATCTCCGCACATGTTCACAGCAGTGTGTGTGTGTGTGTGTGTTTGTGTGTGTGTGTGTGTGTGTGTGTGTGTGTGTGTATGTGTGTGTAAATTGAAAATTGTACAATTCTGTTCTGGGACATCAGCATTTTCCTCCTTCCTTCCTTCCTTCCTTCCTTCCTTCCTTCCTTCCTTCCTTCCTTCCTTCCTTCCTTCCTTCCTTCCTTTTTTTTTCCTACTTCTTCTGAGCATGATTTGGTTAAATCTAGAAAGTGTTTTGAGTATGGAAGACCAGTGTAACAGTTTAGGGACCAATATAGTGTTCAGTCTCTTACGTTATTTTTTTTTCACTGTTTTGTGAAAGCAAGATTTCTCACCCTCATCACAACTGAAAATCCTTGCTGTAAGGACAGCCTAGCCTTGTAGGGTATGCAGCATCCTCCCTGGCCTCTGCCTGCTAAGTTCTGGTGGAAGTCTTAGCCTTTTTATTATGCTGTAATAAGTAAGTACATGATATGACCCAGACCTCATCAGAGAAGAGTCTTTGTGCTGTGGACAGTGTTCACTACAGAGCCAACTGGTCAAAGTGTGGAGAATAAATGTTTGCCAGAGTGCTCAGCCATATAAGGGACATCTATAGCACATATCATCCCCCACAAGGCTCATGGAACTTTGCAGAAGAGGAGACAGAATGATAATAAGAGCCAGAGATAGAGAAGGGCTGAAGTAAAACTGTGTGTGGCTGTGACCAGACATTTGCACTCATGAACCCACAACAGTTTAGTTGCCTGCACAAGATCTGATCCGAGCAAAATCAAGTCAGTCAATGTTCAAACCCAGAGAGAGGAGGGGCACAAGAGCCCACACTCCTAACTGAGGAGTTACTGGCAGTCCAGGGATGCTGGGGGAGGGAGAGTCAGTTCCCCTAGGTGGTATGGTTGCTGAGGGATAAACGGACTTTGTGATGGCTAATCTTGGTTGTCAGTTTAATACACCTGGGAAACAGGCACTTCACTTGAGGGATTTCTTTCATCAGACAGGCTAGTAGAAATGTCTGTGGACCATTTTCTTGATTGCTACTCAATGTAAGAGAGTCCAGCTCATGGTTCCCAGTACCATCCCTAGGTGGGGCCCTAGGTTGTGGAAGAATACTGACTATGAGCCACAAAGAGAGCGAAACAGCAAGCTGCTATCATCCATGGATCATCCATGGTTTCTGCTTCAGGTTTCCACCTGGAGTTACTATTTTGACTTCCTTCACTGATGGAACCTAGAAGTCAGATAGACCTTTTCTTCCTCAGTTGTTTTTTTGCCCATGTTTTATCACAGCAACAGAGAAACATACTGAACAATCGTGTTCCAGTGGATGCCCCTACACTCAGGCCCATAAGGTCAGCTCCAAGTGGACTCAGTGGAGTTAGAAAAAAAGAAAGGAGCAAAAACATGAAATTGGAAGGGAGATTTACAAGAAATCCATAAAGAGTTGGAGAGGGAAAGTGGGAAGTATATATGATCATAGCACAGATGTGTATGAAATTCCCAAAGGAAAAAAATCAAATACATAGTTTAAATTTTTTTCTCAGCAGTTTTAAGAGCATAACTCAGTGGCCTCAAGTGCATTGGCATTATGCAACATTTCCCATTGTCAATCTCTCTAACAAGGTCATGAAACTCTGTACCATTGGATCTCAGCTTTCCCAATGCTACCATCCTTTTATACAGTTCCTCATGTCGTGGTGGCTCCCAACCATAAAATTATTTTCATTGCTACTTCATAACTGTAGTTTTGCTATTGTTATGAATCATAAGGCAAATATCTGTGTTTTCTGGGTCTTAGGTGACTCCTGTGAAAAAGTCATTTGACCCCCAAAAGGTCGTGACCCACAGGTTGAGAATCACTGCTCTACACTCATTAAAGAACACCTTCCCGTTTCTCCTTACTGCCACCCCCTGACAACCACTACTTCTTTTTCTATTTCTATGAATTTGCCTCTTCTGGCTACCTCATATAAGTGGATACCTGGGAAACATGTGGTCTTCATCCCCCCATACTTGGCCTATTTCACTTGGCATGATGTCTTCCAGTTATGTTAATACTAACTTAGTTTTCATGGCTGATGATATTCCACTGAATGTTTGCACACCATTTAGTTTATATCTATTGATCTGTCATTGGACATTTGAGCTGATCCCATTAGTTATTGTGGATGACATTGCTGTGAACTTGGGTGTATAGTTAATGTTTGTAGTTCTGTTTTCTATTCTTTTGGGTGTATATCTATAACAGAAGTGGAATTGCTAGGTCACTCTCTATTTACTGTTTTTGTTTGTTTGTTTGTTTGTTTTTGTTTTTCAAAACAGGGTTTATCTTCGTAGCTTTGGCTTTCCTAGAACTCACTCTGTAGACCAGGCTGGCCTCAAACTTACAGAGATCCGCCTGCCTCTGCCTCCTTAGTGTTGGAATTAAGAGTGTACACCACCACTGCCCAGCTAAAGATATATTATTTTATTTTATGTGCATTGGTGTTCTGTCAGGTGTCCCGGAAATGGAGTTACAGACAGTTGTGAACTGCTGTGTGGGTGCTGGCAATTGAACCCAAGTTGTGTGGAAAAGCAGCCTCTTGAGGAGTAGTCAGGGTTCTTAACCACAAAGCCATCTCTCCAGTTCCTGTTTACTCTTCTGAAGAATGTAACTCCCATCTTCATAATCAAACATGTGGCAGATACAGCTAAATGTCCTCTTGAAGAAAGAACCAGTTTCAGGGGCTGGAGAGATGGCTCAGAGGCTAAGAGCACTGACTGCTCTTCCAGAGGACCCAGGTTCAATTCCCAGCACCCACATGGCAACTCACAACCATCTATAACTTCAGTCCCAAGGGACCCAATACCCATGGCAAAACATCAATGTACATAAAAGAAATAAAATTAAAAATTTTTATTCTTTATAAAATTTTTTATAAAGAATAAAAAGAAATATAAAAAGAAATATTAAAAATTAGTAAAAAAAAAAAAAAAAAAAGAAGAAGAAGAAAAAGAACAAGAGACTTTGCTCAGGCTCAGTGCTCAAACGCACTTGTGGCTCTCCAGTGGGTCATTTACTTCACAACCACTAAATTTCACCCACTGTGTGTCACTGAATGATAATTAAATAGGCTAGCCTTTTTCCTAGTTCCTGGAAGGTAACTGCTAAACTCTTGAAATTTATTTAGTGCCAGGGACTTTTTTTAAAAAAAATCCATAGTGGGTGCTTCAGGCCACACTTTTTTTTTTTTTTTTTTTTTTTTTTTGGGTTTTTCGAGACAGGGTTTCTCTGTGTAGCTTTACGCCTTTCCTGGAGCTCACTTGGTAGCCCAGGCTGGCCTCGAACTCACAGAGATCTGCCTGCCTCTGCCTCCCGAGTTCTGGGATTAAAGGCGTGCACCACCACCGCCCAGCTCAGGCCACACTTTATAGTGTTGCTCACAATGTAATTCATGATGGATCAGTTTATGCTAATGAGATGACCAAAATGGTAGCTGGCCTAGGCAGAAAAGCAAGCCATGTCATGAGGCTTTGGAATTTTGAACCACATGATACAAGCCTGACCTCTGGGGAGGAGGGGATTTTGGTTGGATGCTTAGTCACCTGGGCAAGAGTCCAACCAATCACATCTACATGGTGAAGCCGCAGTGTCACTGAAGGTAAGCTTTCCTCTGTCACCCCAAACTGATGCAGGGGGTTGGGGCTGGGGTACAACATACTTTCATAAAGGCAAGGACATTACAGGATTTTAACCCTCTCAGATATTACACTTTAACCAGATATTACACCCTTAACTGTTTCTGATTTCTATCTCTTTACTACCATGAAACTTCGGTCATTAGTATTTGGGTACCTTTGTGCAGTTATAATTAAAATACCTGACACTTAAGAGTGAAAGGATTTAATTTGGCTCACAGTTTCAGAGGGCTCATGCCATGGATGGTGGCCCTGTGTGATTGGGCTGAACATTATTGCCCTAAGAGCCCAAGGCAGAGGAATTTTTTTTCACCTCATTACAGACAGGAAGCAGAGTGGGGAAGGTCCAGGGTCCAGGGATACAACCTCCAAAGTTATGTTCTTCTGTGGTCTACCTCTCCAGCTACAAACTACCACCCTAAATAATGCCACCATCTGGGGACCAGGAATTTAACACATAAGTCTATGAGGGGCATTTCATATTCAAATTATCAGCAAAATACACCATGGCCCTGACTTCTGTGGATTGTTATGGTGTATTAGGAAGCCTGGGGGGTTAATGAGAGCTTTGCTATCTTTGGCCAGTTGCTCAGAAGTGAGGAGAGCTGGACCTGAGGCTGCTGTCTGAGAGGAGGATCAAGCCCTTTGACTGTAAGTTGGTCCAGGAGTGAGCATTAGGCATCTCTGCAGTTACTTTGAAGCAGTCTGTGACATCATGTTGAGCAAACCAGAAGTGATTCCTTAGTTGCATGGATCTTGAAGTAGAGAGAAATCAAAATATGATGACAAGCCAGAAAAACTCTTTGGGGAATAAATAAATTCAGTTTACAGAATTAGTCATAAGTCTATTACTTCAGATTCTAAAGCAATTTCATACAAGTGACAGATGTGCTCAGAGCAATAAATGTTAGCATTCACTTTTTTTTCCCCATCATAATCTGCTACCTATTGGGAATTTTCGTTCTTCTCACTATTTCTTGAACATAATGAGATTAATAATGCTCACACAGCACGTCAAAATTAAGCACAGACATTGTGACCATGAGAGAAGGGAAGGAAAACCACAGAGTGACTAAGATTAAAAATGACTGTACAAAGGACTTCCGACTATCTATGAATTGATCAAGCTAGACTTAGAAAAAATGGGCGCATCAGTGGCTCATCTCAATCACAGTGAGGAAAAGCTTCTGAATGACCTGAAGTTGAACACAAGTGAGCCGGGAAGGGGAGGGAGGGCGCTATTGAAGGAAGACGTTTTTAGCAGGTCTGCAGGTCCTGAACTGGAAAAGGATCTGGTGGGCTGGAGGCAAAGCTAAGTGTGGAGAGTGTCTTTAGGAGTGAGGAAGCAATTGGAAGTTGTAGCAAACTAGAGCCTCATGAAGTCTCGGTATCAGCGATTGGAAAGGTAGAGTGAGTGGATAATATAGCTTAAACGGAGGGGCATGCTAAACAAGTCAGTGCAGTAAGGGTATAGCCTCCCACTTAATTCTCTCTCTCTCTCTCTCTCTCTCTCTCTCTCTCTCTCTCTCTCTCTCTCTCTCTCTCGTGTGTGTGTGTGTGTGTGTGTGTGTGTGTGTGTGTGTGTGTGTGTACAAGTGTGGGCAGGTGTGTGCGTGCACAAGTGTGGGTAGGTGTGTATGCACACCTGCACACGAGAGAGAGAGAGAGAGAGAGAGAGAGAGAGAGAGAGAGAGAGAGAGAGAGAGAGAGAGAGAGAGAGAGAGAGAAATCAGTGTTTGGTCTCTTCCTTTATTGCTCTCCATTCTATTTTTTTGGGGGGGAGAGGGAGAGGTCTCTCACTGAACCTAGAGCTCTCTGATTCAGTTAGATTCAGTCAGGCTAGTGAGCTCCATGGATCCTCTTATCTCTCAGCCTTCCTGATATTGGGATTATAGGCACACCACCATGATCATCGGTATTCTCCAGAGCCTCCACAGCCAACTTGATTTTAAGACTATGTCCCAATCTAAACATGCCACAACAAAAAATATGTTCCCTTCTGCACTTCATGTGACACCAGCTGTGACAATCTGAACACCCTGTTCCTGATTCCTGGATTTTCACACCACCTGCCGTTGTCTAGAAGGGCTGTGCATGGCTCCTGTAACCTGCCCTGAGGTAGGCATTCAGACTTGGGGCACTACTGGAGTAGGCAGTGCCATATACATCAATCCAGGAACTCTGAATACATCGGGGAAGGAGATTAACTCAAAGCCTGGACGTTTTATGCCTAGTGAAAGGGATGTGGATTGCGGAGGGACACCATGGTCTTGGTTTGACCTCATGTCTGATGAAGTCTGGAGCATTGTGGTCCTGTGATGCTCTCTGGCTCTTCATTGCTCTTTGTGTCCTAAATGAAATGCAAAGGGCAGCTTCCCTCTACTCTCCTGTGTGAAAGTGGATCCACCCTCTCCATGGTGGTACCAATGCAGCTGTATTCCCCCAAGGTTCCCGGAAGTTCTCTTCCAGTCTGAAGCATGCTGACATTCTTATTCTCCAGTTCTCATCCACTTTCCCTCTTTATTGCACTTGCTGCTCCTTTGTCCTAAATAGTCTATTTCCTTTAAAACATAATTGTATTTTCTTATTACTCTAGACAGGGTCTCACTCTGTACTCCTGGCTGGCCTGGACCTTGCTATGTAGACAAGCTCACTGGCTCTGCCTCCCAACTGCTAGGGTTAAAGGCACATGGCACTGCAGCTGCTCTCCTTTCCCCCCAACTTTGAACATAGACGTGTGCACCTTTTCCTGAAGCCTGTCCTTTGAAAATCACCTCCTTTCTGAAGTGCTTGTTGTCTGCATGTTGTAGTTTAAGTACATGGTAGTTTGGATCTGATATTACATGAATGAATAGCATCAGCTCACCTTGTGAAAAAGGAATTTCCTCTTCACTTTCCCACTAACGATTGGGATTAGAGCAAGTAACACACATGCTTGGTAATAGTCTGTGGTTGACACCCTAGTACCAATTCTCTCTCTCTTTCTGTCTCCTTCTGTCTCTCTCCCTCCCTCTCCTTTTTTTCTCCTCTATAGAAGGAGATATTTCATGAAAATGTAAATAATTCATTTTCACTGTACTTACTTCTACAAATGGTAGATTGAAAACGGACATTTCCTATCCCTCCTGCCAATTCCCAATTAACCATTCAGATGCTTAATATTACTTATAAAGTCTTGGCCAATAGCTCAGGCTTATTACTAACTAGCTCTGACATTTAAATTAACCCATTTTTATTAATCTACATTCTGCCACAGGGTACACCACTCTATTAATACATTTCTAAGCAATAAATTTAAGTTTCAATGAGAGTAAGTTCTAAAGATTAAGTACTCACACAGTATGTACATAGATGTGAAAAAAACAAGAAGTGACACGAGAATGCCTGAAGTTGAGAACATTGTTGCTGCATGTATTGAGTATTTTATCAGTGCTAGAGTTCAGGATTGGAGTGTCCTGCAAAGGCTGGCATGTTAAATGTGCAGTCCTCAGCTTAGTACCACTAAATGTTAGAAACTTTATGAGGTGAGACTTAACTGGGTGATCTAGATGATTCTCAGCATCTAGGGGATTATGGGACGGTGGTGTCTCTCATTTCTTCCTACCACTATGAGGTGAGCAGCTCGATCTGCTGGACCTCCTCATCCTGATGTTGTTGCCTCATCCCAGGTTCTTGACCACCAGGGATAACAGGTCATTCACAGGCTAAAACCCCTCAACCTATGAGACAAAATAAAGAATTCCTCTTTTAAATTATCTTAGCGATTCGATTACAGTTATGGGAAGCTGACCAACAAAGTCATCATGATGCATGTAACTCACCAAGCTCAATGCAGTCTTGAGAAAACTGGACACTTGAAAGAATATCTCTGTGGACATTGAGTCACCCAAGTTCTGGCTTTGGTAAGAGGAGAAGTTGAGAGAAATACTCCCAATGTTTGAGTTCAGCTCAATGGTAGTAATGGTAGATTGTAAATGGACATTTTCTGTCCCTCCTGCCAATTCCCAAATAACCACTCAGATGCTTAATGTTACTTATAAAGATTAGGCCATTAGCTCAGGCTTATTACTAGCTAGCTCTGACATTTAAATCAACCCATTTTTATTATCTACATTCTGCCATGTGGCTCATGGCTTGCTACCTCATTATCTACACATCCTGCTTGCTGGGTGGCTGGCTGGCATCTCCTTTGACTGTCCTGACTCCTCCCTTCTCTCCCAGCATTCTCCCTGTGTCAGGCTGTCTTGCCCAATCTCTTTCTGCCCTGCTATTGGCCAATCAGCTTTATTATTAACAATGAACAAAATCCACAGCAGTAGATAATTATTTAAACTTCAAGAAATGGGGACATTGCTCAGTGGTTACACGTGAACATTGCTCTTGAAGTGGACTTGAGCTTGTTTCCCAGTACCCTTCTTTGGTGTCTCCCAACTGCCTGCAACTCTAGCTCCAGGAAGACTGACACCTCTGCCCTCCATGGACATCTGCGCTCATTTGAACACACACACACACACACACACACACACACACATGCACATGCGCATACACACGCACTCACACATGCACACACACACTTAAATAAAGTAAATCTTAAAATGCTAAGGACTCACTGCCTAAATCAACTCTCTGTAATAATAATGTTCTGTGTCCCGTGCTTTGAGGTAATCATTACAGTAGTCACTACTGAATACTTGAAGTTTGAATTTGTAAAACTGAGGGAATGAATTTTAAATCTGATGTAAATTATGTTCACAAATTATAATGTAAAAAAAATGACATGTGGTTAATGGCTACTTATTGAACAGCAGCACGCGTCATACTTTGAGGAAATACATAATATGATGCATGTGAAACAGCACTGGGCCCAGAAAAAAAATATTCATTAGTAATTAGCTACAGAAATATCTCCAACGTACTTTTCACGGGAAACTTAGTCCTGTCTATTTACAACTCAGTTGTTGCTTTTCTTTTGTAAGCCGATGGTGTTTGAGATCTTCTGAGTACTAGCGTTCCTGGGTCAGGCTTGGCAGAAGACTCAACCGTGAGTGCATGGTGAGGGCTCAACAGTCAGGAGCACTGAAGGCCTGCAGTTGGGGGTAGACACCCAACTCCCTGCAATGTACTCCAGATGGAACCCAGGGTCTCGTGCATGCCAGGCAAGTGTTCTACCACTGAGCTATATCCCCAGCCCAGGGGTAGACTTTAAAGAAATCTTAATATGAACTTAATGTCAATATTCTTGGAATTGTGAAAGTTTAAATGTCTACACTAGTTAAAAAAACATAAGGGTGACCAAAAGAACTTTAATAAATTTTCAAATGTTACTGTATATATAAAGTTTCCTTTCTAATTTTGATTTCAAAGGAAGTGTGAGAGTTGGTTGGACGTATTCTGTTGTATATTAAGCTCTCTCGTACTCGGTATTAGATCACCTGGCCCTTCTTAAGAGAAAGAAGTGCTTTCTACTGAACACCTATGCTGTGCCCAGCAGTCTTGTAGTTATTATTATTTATTCTATGACAATCTTGCAAGGGGAGTGTTGTTACTCCCACCTTAAAGGGCAGAAAACCAGGGCATGAGAAGATTAAATCCATAGTCGAACTTCACAAAGCTAAAACCAGAACTCGGCCATGCCTGGCTCCGTGGCGAGACACTTCTATGGATGCAACCCTCGAGGCTGCAGTCACTGCTGAATCGTTATGTGATTCAGTTAGATTATTAGTTTGGCTTCATCTGAACTCCTAACTCCTCAGAGCTCTTTCCTGAAGATGTCACCAAGGAGAGACTTTGTTTCTTCATCTCTGGAAGTCTCGCTGTGATGGCTAGAAATTACCGAAGTACAACCGCTGCTTTTGCAGTTGACATTGGTCAGTCATTAATCCAAACCAGCTCTAGTGTGCTTCACTTGTGATGTCACAGTGACCCCAGACAATGCCGGTTTAAAAGCAGTTTCAATGACAAGTGTCTTGGGGCCCAGAGGCAAGCAAGAGCCCAACTGCATCCAGGAATTGTACTCAGGAAGTGTGACGTCGGCATCCAGGTTTCAGGCTGCCGACAGAGCTGGCTGGCAGTACTCACATGTATTCACTGGACATAAAGATTTCTCTAGAAGTTTAACTTGTTCTCTCCTCCACAATCCTCCCTTTACTCTGTGCCTCTTCTTCTCCTCTAAGTGACTTACTGCTCCTGGCCTATTTTGTAACTGAGATTCTTAGGTAACAACAGGAAGCATGTGGGTTTTCTGTCAAGAAGAAGAAGAAGAAGAAGAAGAAGAAGAAGAAGAAGAAGAAGAAGAAGAAGAAGAAGAAGAAGAAGAAGAAGATCTTTATTGACCAAAATAGAGCATGTTTGAAGTACCTGGAATAAATGACTTCTGTCAACGTTGTAAGTCAACAAACCCAAGGCTGGGCTTCTTGGCTTCTTCCTTTCCCTGCCCGGCATGGCAGAGGTGAGAGAGCGAACCGCTATGCTGTGCTGCTGTGCTGACGCTCCAGCTGCTTTAACAGAGGTGGATAAAAGAAAACCTGTGTAACCTGCTGCTTCCAGAAAGACCCCAGCTCTCAGGACCACAACATTTAAGGACATTAGTGAGAAATATGTAAAGGAAACAGTCATTTGTGGGGGGAAAATGACAGATATTTCAGTGTCAGAAGTGGGCCAAATTGTGAGGATTATTTACAGATTTTTTTAAAAATAGGATATCCCGCTGGGCGGTGGTGGCGCACGCCTTTAATCCCAGCACTCGGGAGGCAGAGGCAGGCGGATCTTTGTGAGTTTGAGGCCAGCCTGGGCTACCAAGTGAGTTCCAGGAAAGGCGCAAAGCTACACAGAGAAACCCTGTCTCGAAAAACCAAAAAAAAAAAAAAAAAAAAAAAGGATATCCCAGAGTAGTTAGGATAATCTATACTCTACCCCATCATGTGACACCATCAAGATTTGGCCCTTAAATATGACACAACTGAATTAAGAATACCTGCTTGAGGCTTTTTGGGGCCCACTACCTATGGTGGATCACCCCCGCACAGACTTGAGGCAGGGGGAGGGCCTTGGACCTGCCTCTACTAAATGTACCTCCCCATGGGAGGCCTTACCTTCTTGTAGGAGGGAATGGGAAGGAGGTTGAGAGGGAGGCTAGAGGGGCCAAAGGAGGGAAGAGGGGATCTTTGATTGGTATATAAAATGAATTAAATTTTTTTCTTAATTAAAAAAAAAAAAGAATACCTGCTTGTTAAGAAGAGTAAGATTATAATTGGTGGCTTCACTTCTGTCGGGGGTTATGGGAAATTGTAATTCAGGAAAGAATGATGGGAAAGATAGTTTGTCCAATGGGGGACTATGGTGATATTTTATTTGTACTGAAATGTGATTTTAATTTTATGTTAATAAATAAAGTTGCCCTGGGGTCAGAGCTATTAGAGCCATAGCAAGACCGTGGTGGTTAGAAGAGCTAGGTAGATTTCTGTGTGTTCAGGGATACAGCCAGTATTGGAGACATACGCCTTTAAGACCTGGAGGGCAGTACTTACAGGCAGTGACAAGGCAGTCATGTGGTTGGGTTTACAACCAATGAGAAGGCAGAACAGAAAGACTATTTAAAGACAGACAAACAGGAAGAAGCTCTCTCTCGGGGAAGCTAGGAGCACTGCAGGAGGTAAGATTTTATCTCTGAGCTCTGACCTCTCGGCTTTCTCTTTTACATTGGCTCTGTGTTTCTTATTTTAATAAGACGATTGGTAACATCTACAGGGGACTTTCAACCTTTTCAGCAAGGTTTCCATTGAACCAAACTGACACATTTTGACAATGACAATTATCAAGTCCATGGGAAAGGTACTCTGATACTCTAGGAATTTATGCAAGACACCGAGGTAAGTCCCCACTACAGAATATTCTTCTGATAATGTTGATTAATAGTTTCTAGTCTTTCAGTGCTGCCAACCTAGGAGTGACAGGGCACCAAGTTGAGTCAGACTCTTGAATGCTGTAACGTAGAATATATCATTTTCACTGTGTATGGGAATTTACATTTATGTTAGTTAGGACTTCTGTAGGCACATGTTCCTCATTCTGTCTCTTTTATCCTTTTGTTGTTTTTGTTTGTTTGTTTGGTTGGTTGGTTTTCTGAGACGGGAGCTCTCTATTCTGTCAAGCTAGTGTGGAACTTGAGACTTAGAAGAGAACAGGCTGGCCTCAAACTCAGAGATTTATCACCTTTGGCCTCCTAAGTGCTGGGTCTCAAGGCATGTACCACCATGCCTGGCCTGCTTCTGTAAACTTGATCTGGGGGAGAAAATAATATATAATAAGCAATATGAATCATTTTTATCTGAAGTCAACCTCATAAGAAATGTGTGGATTGGATGTGAATATAGATCTGTCAATATCTGTTTCTAATCTAGAAAACGTTAATTTCACATGGTTAAACCTAATATGATAAGGTGTTAATAAACCATGAAGCAAAGAATGTTATATTTGGACATCAAACAGGAACTGAATTTTTTTTCCAGTTTGCAGAAGCTTTGATTTGAAGAGTTTTACTCCCTGATTGTGTTTGGAACTGAAAAACAAATTGAATGTAAAGTCTCCTCTGACATTCTTAAGCATTAAATAAGATTTGTTTGGCACAAGAGACACCTTTAAAATTTCATAGATTCAAACAAATATATCATGAAGTGGTAATGCAAAGGGGTCTCACGATTGCTCAAGCATTTTCTTTATTGAAACAATGCATTGTGAAGGGAAGCCTGGGTAACATCTCCATTTTGAAAGTGCAATGGGCACAGAAGGCATCCATCACCAATATAAAACCAGGGAAATTAGAGCAAACTCCCCGGAGGCCCCACTCATCCCAAAAGCTGAAATCATGATCTGCTGATTAGACATATGGAATGTGCTTTACCTTTCTGAAAGATCTGCTCCTGAATGAAAATAATGCAACTCACTAAAATGATCACCACAAACAAAGAAAAGGTAACCATCTCCCAGGTCTCCTAGACAACAGGCAGGAGAGCTAGGAAAGTACTTCTCTGGGTTTAGTTTTGAACTATTTCACTACATAATGGTCATCAATATACACCCTCACCTTGACTTGTCATTAATTGTTGAATTATATGTATTTTGTACTCTCTCCCCTTTCTCTCCCAATGCCCCCATTTTTTATCGGTTCTGGTAGTCATCGGTAAGTAAGCAAAGGCACACATTAAGGATATTTCAAGGACTGTGAATACTCTTTCCATAACCTGTAAGTCTTTCCTGTCTCCAAGGTTAACCTTCACAGCCAAGATTCACGGGAAGATTCTATCCTGGGGATGGTCTGTCTGCAGGGACTCACTCTTAATCCAGACCATTCCCTATCTTAGAGTTTGAAGGTTCCTTCTTCAAAGAAATAGAAAGCAGGATGACTCCTGTCATTTATGCCCAGGGCACATGTGAGACAGTGATCTATTCCCTGGGTACACTCCATAACAAAACAAAGTTCCAACAGCTCCAGGTCAAGAAGGGAAGGGATTATATGACCTTCCCTCATCGCAGCGAGTTTATCTCTTCACAACTCACCCTTTAGAGGAGTTAAGGGCTTCTTGGGCCTGTTCTGGAATCCCCTTCTGCTGCTTGCCTTCCTCTAGTTTTCCCTTCTAGCGTGTCCCTCTCCTCTCCAGCTCATCCTGAACAAAGCTGCCAGGTCAGTCCTAGGTAGAACTTGTCATTCTCATGGCCAGAAATTTCCATTTGTCCTATGTCTAGACGATTTCAGGTATCGCAAACTAATGTTTAGCTAATTAGTACCTTGTATGGCTGCACTAGCTGTTGAACACCATACCACTTACCTGGTTTAAGTCAGGGTTGCTATTGCTGTGATGAAACGCACAGCCAAAAATGACTTAGGGGAGGAAAGCGTTCATTCGGCTTGTGCTTACACCTCACTGTTCATCATCAAAGGAATCAGGACAGGAACTCAAACAGGGCAGAGACCTGGAAGCAGGAGTAGAGATCATGGAGGGGTGCTGCTTCCTGGCTTGCTCTCTATGGGTTGCTCTATCTGTTTTCTTATAGCACCCAGGACCACTAGCCCAGGGGTGGCACTATCCAAAATGGGCTGGGCCCTCTCCCAATTATTAATTAAGAAAATGCACCAGGTGGTGATGACACACTCATTTAATCCCAGTGTTGGGAGGCAGAGGCAGGCAGATCTCTGAGTTCGAGGCCAGCCTTGTCTACAGAGCTAGTTCCAGGACAGACAGGGCTGTGTAGAGAAACCCTGTCTTGAAAAACGAAAAACAAAGCAAACAAACAAACAAAAAGGAAAATGCCCTACAGACCTGTCTATAGTCCTATCTTATGGAGGCATTTTCTCAATTGAGGTTTTCCTCTCAGATGACTACAGTTTGTGTCAAGTTGACATAAAACTAGCCAGCACACCACCTGACATTGAGAGGTCAAAACAAGAAATGTGTGCATTTAATGAGAAACTGCTAATATCTGACTGTGACAGAGGGTGATAAGGCTCCAGAATGCTGCAAATGTGGGTGGTCAGTGGTCATTGTTGAGAGAGGGGTGTGACGGAGGTGGTGCTGATGATGTCAGCCCGTGCGGCTTCTGTCTACTCTACAGCGATGCTAGCCTTGTTTTAAGTTGTGCCTTCAGATTGAGGACCCAGTCCACTAAGAGTCAATCAGTCTGACTTAGCTGGGGTTTCATGCCTGTAATTCCAGCCCTTGGAGATAGAGGTAGAAGAATCATAATGCATACCTTCATCTTTGTGAATGTGGAAATCTTTGCTACATCATGAGTTCAAGGCCAGCCTCATCTACACGAGACCATTTCTCAAAAATATCAAAATAAAAACAACACTAAGTCAATGCAAATCTTCACTCATAGCATGATTAATTCTAGCCTGGCCCACCATCAGCTGAACCTTCTCCTCAGTGCTACCTGAAATGAGGACCAATAATTTGAGCATCATCTCAAGAACTTCACTTGGGGGTAGAACAGAGCATCTCAGACAATGTGTACCAGAGGACATTTCACAACAAACATCCTTGGGTTTGAAATGTGGGAGCCAACTCTGCCTTCAGACTCAGATTCTCAGTGACTTCAAAAGCATACAATTTATCAATAAGATTCATAGCATACATGGGAAAGTATAAGCTAGAAATAAAGTAATGAAAACATTTAAAACATTTTTCAAAACCCCTCAGTGAAAATAAGGACATTAAGGAGGCAGTAAGTGGCTGGGGACTTATTATAGCTAGTAGAGCTATTGCTTAGCACGCATAGCCTTGGGTATCACCCCCAGCACTGAATAAAACACATGTTATTATAAACTCACAATCCCAGCACTTGGGAGGTGGAGACAGTTAGGAGCCAAATTCAAACTGAAGGCAAGGCTGGGCTACAACCTACAATGAATGGAGAGATACGCCGTGTTCATGTATTCGAATTTGAAGACACTCAGTATTATGATGCCACTTACAGTAATTTATAAATTCAGCATCACCACTGTCAAAATTCCAGCTGGCTCTTTTTATAGAAACCTACACATGAACACTGTCCAATGGAGAACAAATAGAAACTTTATGCTTACTTTAAAGGTGTTTATACTTTATTAATTCAACAGATGACTGTGACACTATGTAGTGGAGTTTAAGTGTCAGAAGAGCATTTAGGAAAGACATTTAATCTAACTTACAGTTTTCTTTCAGTTAAAAAAAATGCCTTTGGTTATTTGGTTCTGGCCCTTATTTGCTAAGAGGTCCCAGCATATCCTAGTCCAGTGACATAATCCCTGCAGACTTGGACTTCTGGCTCCAGTTTCTTCTTCCCTGGTTTTCTTCCTCCTGGTGAATGGCTGACATTCTTCTGACATTTAGATTTTCTTTTCTGTCTTTGGTTATGTGTCTAGCTGTGAAGTGTTTTTATGCATCATTCTAGGACTAGTTGAGGGCTCAGTATCTGTGGGTTGATTTCTTTCGGCAGATTTGAAAATGAATAATCATTTTCCATCTTCAAATGTGCATCTCTGTATTATCTCTATTCTATTAATCTCTGAGACTAAAATTAAATATATAGTGACTGTTGCCGGAGGGCTTCTCTCCAGGTTCCCCAAGCCCCGCAGTCCCACAATCCACATATAAAATAATCACTCAGACGCTTATATCACTTATAGACTGTATGGCCGTGGCAGGCTTCTTGCTAACTGTTCTTTTATCTTAAATTAACCCATTTTTATAAATCTATACCTTGCCACGTGGCTGGTGGCTTCCCAGCGTCTTCACAAGCTGCTTCTCCTCGCGGTGGCTGCAGTGTCTCTCCCCTCAGCCTTCCGCTTCCCAGAATTCTCCTCTCTCCTTGTCCCACCTACTTCCTGCCTCGTCACTGGCCACCAGTGTTTTATTTATATAGAACAATATCCACAGCACTTGCCCTTTTTTCTTTTTTCTTTTTTTTTTAAAAAGGAAGGTTTTAACTTTAACATGGTAAAATTATATATAACAAAACAATTACCGAGGAAGAATTATAGTTACAATATTAAAGAAGATGTCCTATCTATCTTATATTTGTGAGTTTAAGGTTTTATATCTAACTTATCTTTTATCATAACTGAGGAAATTACAACTATCTAGTTTTCAACCACATCAAAGACCTGAGAAGGAACATAATGGTACCTGAGAAATGGTAGATGGATGCAAGCAACTTTCGGGAATCTTGCAAGAGTAGACCAAGACAGCTGGCAGCCTGGACAGTCACCTAATGTTTCTCAGCATTGTTGGTGCATTCAGATTGGCTACAGGCCTAGGATATCTGACAGACCATTTTCAGAAGCAGGAATTTTGAGAGACCATCTTACCCTGTCTTGGCAGAGTACAGTGGTCACTTTCCTTGTGTCCCGCTTGTCCAGAAAGGACAGCATTGCATTTGTACTGTCAGCCATCAAGGCAAGGGCAGTTCTTTGCCCAGTAGGCCATTTTGTGCCAAAAAGACAAACTTCCAAATGGAAAGTCTTAGAAGCCCAACATTCTCTCGGGATCAATTGGTGCAGCCAGGAGCAATTGTGTCTCACATCAACAGAATTTTAAGTTATTTAAATGCCATATTCTCTAAGTCTATGAAGTGTTTGAAGATTACCTATCTATCTGAAATATATCTATGTATACCTAGAAAACTTAACTAACATGGCTACAGATATGATTATCATAGATGACTAATTATTAATCTATTTTTTAATTATCCATTACAATTTTAAATGAGTTACACAAACACAATACCTCAAACAAGAATAGAAACATATACATACACAGTATAACAATATTAACTTCAAGCCTGCATCAATAAACCAAAATCCATACCAATGTAAAACATTTTAAACATAAACTAAAATCTATACCAATGCAAAACATTTTAAACAAGTTGCTCTTTAAAAGTAGATTAACCAATCCATCCTTTTATCTTATCATCTCCACATCCCCCCACACATCTATATCATATCCCCTCCTCTCCTTCAGAAAGAGATCACATTTACAATCAATCTGTTTCAAATAAAAATATTGGTTTTCTCTGTCCCACACCAGAGGGCTCTTCTGATTTGGGACACAAGAATTGCCTAACCATTTTTTTTTTTAAAGCAATATGTCTGGGTTTAGAGGGGGAGTGAGCCAATTCCACCTCTAAAGCCAGCTTGGTATATTTGGGAATTTGGGCATAGCATCTCTTACTACTTCCTGCTGGAGGGGGGCGCTGTATCTTATGGGGATGCAAAGAAAATTTTAGACCTATGGGGTAGTCTGTGAGGCTGTATTGTTTGAACCAGTTGCCTTGAAACCGCTCTGGATGGTGGATCCTCTGGGCCATGGTGTCATCGGAGACCTTTCAGGGGGTCTTGGCTGTTGAAACCTGATGTATCTTAATCTGGAACAAATCCATAGCCTCTGGCTTTCTGTGAAAACAAAAGCAGAACCTCTTTTCCAAAGCAACATATCCTTAAATCCAAATTTTGAAGTCAAAGTACCTTTAAAATATACATTTTGGCATAACTCAACAGCTTTTGCAATCAAATGTTTTTCTTCAGTTACAAATATCAAAGACAACATAATCCAGATTCTCTGTGTGGTAGCCATCGTTACGTGGCTTATTTTTTATATTACCTTGAGCCTTGAGCCTATTGCTTTAAACTGTACCATTCTAAGACTGAAACTGCTCTGTGGCTGCTGGCTCCGCCCACTTTAGCTTCCCAACATGGCAGTGGTACATTTTCCGCCAGCTCTGGGAGTCATCAAGTCTCAGAAATAGTGGGTCTAAGCTTTTATCAAAGCAGCGTGTAGCCCAGAAACCTCTTTTTTTTTTTTTTTTTAATACTAGTAAAGACTAAATCTACCACACAGCTTAATGTGCCGCTGGCAGACGCCTCATTTCCGCCATACTGCTGGTCAAACGCACACGCCAGGAACCCACCAGTGTTCAAACCTGCGTTTTGCGCCGTCTAGCTGCTCATATGAGACAAGAAGCAGGAAACTGGTTTTGGCTCTGTTTAGAATTGGTTATTAAATATTCTCAGGTTTAAGGTGGAAGCTTGAGCCGTTGGGCGCCATTTGTTGCCGGAGGGCTTCTCTCCAGGTTCCCCAAGCCCCGCAGTCCCACAATCCACATATAAAATAATCACTCAGATGCTTATATCACTTATAGACTGTATGGCCGTGGCAGGCTTCTTGCTAACTGTTCTTTTATCTTAAATTAACCCATTTTTATAAATCTATACCTTGCCACGTGGCTGGTGGCTTCCCAGCGTCTTCACAAGCTGCTTCTCCTCGCGGTGGCTTCAGTGTCTCTCCCCTCAGCCTTCCGCTTCCCAGAATTCTCCTCTCTCCTTGTCCCACCTACTTCCTGCCTCGTCACTGGCCACCAGTGTTTTATTTATATAGAACAATATCCACAGCAAGTGACTCTGTCTACTCCATGGCACTTACAATTTTTTTCCAGAATATTCTATTCTTTTGTCTTTTCTTGTTTCTTTCTAAAGAATTTCTTCTTACTCATTAATTATCCTTCCAGCTCTGTTGGCCACTCACTGAACTCTCAGCTTTGATATTGGTGTTTGCTCTTGGATTTGTATTTAGGCTTTATATCTGTTTTTTTCATACCCCAAGAGTCTCTGGGGTTTGGCATATTGGCTTATGCACATAAACTCAGAACTTAGGAGGCTGAGATATGAAAATCCTGAGTTTGAGCTCAGCCTGAGCTACATGTAGAGACTCAGTCTGTAAAAACAGCAAGAGTCTTTGTGTTCTTCTTGAAATAATTAGGGTTGATTTCCAACTTCCAGATGTAGATTTACAGTCTGTGATCCAAGAATCCATGATGTAGAGTACTGGTTGGTCTATTTCTATCAGCTTTTATATCTCATTATCTATGCAGCTAGCTACATTCATCTTGTTTTTCCATGTATTTAATTAGATTTAATCTTAGGTTGTGTTAAAATATTTTTAGAAAATTTTTAGAGAGTATTTTTTTCTTTAGGTAGGCTTACATGTATTAACAATTAAAGATCATTCCAATCTACTTTCTAGGTCTGCAGATTTTCTGGGTCACCCAAATTACTGGAAGCTAGATCTGTCTGTGCAAGGTCAGAGAGCTCCTGTCTCACCTATGCTCTGTGATGTAACCCTGCTGGGTTGAGGCCAAAATAGAGAAGGCTTTGCAGGCTGTCACTGCTGCCAAACTTTGAGTTCTGATTTTAGTGTCAAAATATCTCATTGACGTTAAAGGCAAAATTCAATCTCAGTCTCTTCTGGATGGACAAATATAGAGCAAAAATAACCTAAAGTATTTGGCTTGTGTCTCTGAGTTTCCATCCCTTCTCATACATCAGTCAGCCATAATTCTCACGTTTGTTAGCCCTTTGACCATTATAAAAGATATTTAAAATTATTTCTGCTTTGCAGTGATTTAAATAGTCTAAGTTTTCTAAGATTTTTTCTAAGATTTTCTAAGATTTCCCAAAAGAATCCCGTTCTGTCAGTTTCTCCTCACATTCCACACTGATTCCATCTACTTCCTTTCAGTTCATTGGCGATTACCTGAAGCCCATCCCTAACTAAACCACCACAGGAGGCTGTTTCCCAGCATGCTCGGTTGCCTCCTTGAATTCTGGGTTCTCAGGCATTAGAGATATTTTAGGAAGGATTCCTTATTGTGAATGAGGAGAGAAACTGTCCTGTACACTGTAGAATGTTAGTGTCTTACCTCTGCTCACTTCCTCTCTTTTCTCTAATTATGACATGTAACAATGTCTACTGGTAGAAGATATTTCCAAAAGTTCTTTATGAGACCAAAAAAAAAAAAAAAAAGGAACTCAGGAACTCGTTCCCTCTGAGAACCTCTGTTTGAATCCATCTATTACACAAAGATAGAGATTAATAGGTTAATTAATTTATTAATACATTAATAAAAATGTCTAAATTCCAGCACCAAAAGTTAAAGTTCAATGAAAAAATTTTGAATGGGTGAGATTTTAGTAGAAAATATTTTTAGCAATGCACTAATTTTTCAGAATAAGAACATATATATTTACAATTGCACCAACTTGTCTTTTCCTCAAAACTCTTTACTGTTGTAGAGCCTTTGCACTATTTCATTCTCGTGTGGTGCTTTTATTCTCTCCTTACCAGGGCTAATCTTGTAGATCTCAGCTTAATTGCCATTTCTTCAAATGAGCATTTTGTTGAATGGATGAAACTGTTTGAATTCTTTGTTGACTACTGTCTTGGCTGAGACACCATTTCAAGATCCTCTTAACAAAGCAAGACAAACTGAATCAAATAAACCCAAATGCCACCAACTGCTCTTATTCTCTACAAGGCACTTTATCATGTTCTCTTGATTTGCTGAGTCCCCCAAGCAAAGATCCAGACAATGTCCACTGTTCAGCCATTAAGCCTTCTTTTGCTCATCTTTTCTTCTGTAATAGAACTCTTAGATGGTTCCCTAGGCTGGTGCTTTGTGGACAAACTACAGTTCCTGAGGAGATAAAAAAGAAACCAACTCCCTCTCTTTTCTTTCTTAATCCTACAAACTATAATTTAAAGTACACATTGACACCACCACACATATCACATTTCTCAAGGGGAATTAAATGTGTTTCAGTTCATTTTTAAAAATCAAAACAAAACAAAACAAAAACAAACAAACAAACAAAAAACTAGTCTGAATTCAAATTTCTCTTGTGTTCAAGCCCAGAAGGCTAAGTGTTAGGATTTCTCCTTAGCTTCTCTTCTAAAGTTTCAGTGTAATAATGTTTCTGCTTTACGGTAGGGGTGAGTTAAAAGTCTTCAGCTCTCAGCTGAAAGAATTCTGCTGAGCTCTACCAGAATCACCAGACCTTTTCTCTAACCTGCTTCCTGACAGAGGATAAACAGTCTGCCATGTGTGGATGGTAGGAAGTAGGGCTCGTTTGCTGTGTTTTTCCACCACTCGCACTGTGATTGAGAGGAGAAAAGACAGAATGCTAATTTTAACAGAAGAGCGCTTGAACTGACAAGAGTGTAGCAGAAAATATTTTGAAAGACTATACTGTCTTTTGTGCCTACGGTTTATCTTCATTATTTTGATCAGACTATGAGAAACAGATGTGAGATGCCTGTCTCTTTCTCTGGGGAGAAATAATAATACTAATGAAATACAGATTATGCTTAAACAGATAATCAAAAAATTAAAATTTATGGCGCCAAATAGGTCTTGGCATGTGATGTTGTACTTGAAGCAGCTGAGGCTCATGAACACCGTAGGAGGAATATCAGATACCCTGAAAAGAGAAAGGGGATACATGAATCACATACCCCTGAACTATTATAAAGAGTCTTGAAGAAGAAAAAAAATCTGAAATAAAAAAGTCTAACCCTTCTTTTGTCAATATGAATAATGCATGCAGCATTAATCAAGTTCTAACTGGAGGAACACCTGGAAATCACAGCTCACTCATGAGGGAGGAAGTCAGCCTCTCCCAAGTGCATATAACAAGTATTTTATCTGATTTTTGGGGGGGATAAAAAACCAAAAACATGAACTGGCAGATGTGTGAGTGCCTAGTGCAATGGGAAGTGCTAGGCAGGGAGTGAGAACTCCATCTTTAAATGTGCTTTCAAATTAATGTGATTTTTTTTTTCAGTTTTAAGTTCAAGGTTAAATTGAGTGAGAGGCAGAGAGGTCCTATATCTACTTTCAAACACACATATAGCTGGCCTCTAGCAGCAACCCACAACCACAGTGAGCACATGTTGTGCTCAGTGAATGCACACTGACACCCCACTCTCACTCAAAGTCCACAGCTCACATCAAGATTCATTCTTTGTACAGTGTTCTTTATGGGTTTTGATACACATATAGTATGTCTGGGTCACTGTAGTATCATACAAGGAAATTTCAAGGCCTCCCAAATTTTGCACCTACCCATTCACCTCTCCCTCCAGTCTCTGAAGTCTACTCTGTATAAAATTAATAGAAGATTCCAGCTTTCTTTTCACTAGTGTTACCAGGGTATACTGTCCTTCAGCCACTTACTTTAAAGCTATGTGTTTTTTATTTATTGAAATTAGACTTTTTTTTTTTTTTTTTTTGAGACAAGGTTCCACTGTGTTGCCCTAACTGTCCTGGAGCTCACTTTGTAGACCAGGCTGGCCTTGAACTCAGAGATCCACCTGCCTATGCATCCCGAGTGCTGGGATTAAAGGCATGCACCACCACCACCTGGCCAAAATTAGACTTCTTATAGACAACATATAGGTGGATCTCACTTTATGATGCACCTTTCCAGTCACATTTTGTTGGTATCTTTGGATTGCTGATATTTCAAGTGATTACTGACAGATTCATATCTACCTGTCACTGTCTCCTGTATCTTGTCCTTGTTTATGGTTCCTATTTTGTGTTTTATAATTTTCTACCTTCTGTGGTCTTAATTGAATCTTTTATATGTCTCTTATCCTGGGTTAGTTACTCTGATGAGATGCTGGAGGCAGACTACCTTCTAAAGGAAGGAGGTTGACCGAGGTACAAGGTCCAAACAGCACAGCACACATTTGAGTGAACTGCATATGAGTTATGCAATGTGGTTTCATATCCTTTCATCCTCAGACTATTGGCTATGTTTTTATTAACTATGTTTAGCGATTCTAGTCTTTTTAGTGGCCTACATTTTGCAATACTCATTTACAAAAACTAATTACAAAAAAAAATTGATCCAAGTTCCTGATGGAATGACTACTGGCCACCGACAGTGCAGGCACTCTACAATGACAAAACGGTCCTGGCCCCCCTTCTTGTCTCGTATCCTTGTTGCCTTTGGCTCACTTAGCTGCTATGCTCGTGTCCTTGCACATTATATTTACACGTGTATAAACCACACACGGGCAGGCTTAGCATATCATCGACCTAAGATGAATTTCCCAAATGTTTCTAATTAACCCTTGCACTGTACCTGGGAAAATATGGCTGGAGAAGCCTGTAATTGTGTGTTTCCATCACTCATTCCTCGATGAATCCATAGTTGATTAGACTGTTAGGAGGTGGCGGAGACTATAGATCACTGGGTGTGACTTGGCCTCAGCCCTTTCCCTCTGTCTGTCTCTCTGCCTCATGTTTGTGCTGAAGTGCTCTTTGTCATGGGGTTCTGCCCAAACACACATTGTCCCAGCAGCCACAGGGATGAGTAACCATGGAGTAACACCCCTGGAACCATGAGTCACATAAAATCCTTCTTCCCTAAAATTTTTGTCTTGGGTAATTTGTTACAGTCACGAAATGCTGCCTAATATGCCCACAGAAGTGCAAGGATTGTCCTCTGTCTTCCTACGGGAGCTTTAATTTTTCAGGCATGTCCACAGTGAGCCTCCAACATTTGACTCACCACGTATGGCTCAGGTTTTCTTCACCAGCGTTGGTACCATGGAGCTTTCTGCTTCTCTAAGTGACAATATTCTCTGTCACATGCTGACATGAGTTGGAGGTTTGTCCTGTGACCTTAGTTGTCTGAATTCATAAGGCCCAAAATGACTTGATTTTTCATTATAAGTCTTTAACTTTTTAGGATGGTGTAAAGCCTTCTAATCTCTTTACAAGCTGAACCAAAAACTATATACATCAGTCATTTACTTTTAGAAGTTCAAGATCATTGTTTTTACGTAGATGGTCTATACTCATAACAGCAATTAACTTTTAAAAATAATTTCTCAGGAAAAAGTCAGGCTAAAACCATTTTTTAGTCTAAAAATAAAAATTATTTCACTTCATTCCAGGGAAATGTACACATTTATAGTTCAGATGACCTTTCCTCTCTTATCACATTGTTAAATAGAGTACTTCAATGAAAACATTAGCACTGCTTCTTTACAGGCTCTGAATAGTCTGCACAAGGCAAAGAGCGTAACATTCAGAGGCATTTGTCTGATCAACCAAGCTGAAACAAGATTTCTAAACTGATAGAGGAGCTGGGCCGGCTTCATTTTCTGGAAATAGTACTTGTTCATCAGGCATGGTATTTATTCCAGGCCTAAAGTTGCATAAATGCTAAAGTCTCATGTGATCCCGCCACTCATTTAAAGCACCAAGAGGTGAAGCATTAGTGCTGTTTTCGAGGAAGGAAGATTAAATATGGAATCTTAAGCAGTTAATTCTATAGTAAGTCATGGTCAGAGCTTCAAGAAACCCAGCGCTCTGAGACGAGGGTTCCCTTTACTTAACCCTTGCATCACCCTGACAAACACAAGCTTGCCCCTGAACAGCAGACTCACAGGAGATGTAACTATGGGAAACCTGCACCTTTCTGGGTAAGCTGCACAACTGGTGTTCTTCACAACCGGGAGGATTCAGCCTTGTAAAAGAGCCTTCTTCGGTGACTATGAGTGAAAGGGTCGAGGCTCAGCTGTCTGCCGAGCTCTCCACAAAGGGCTTTGGAGGAGTGAGGTTCCTTCTAAGTAGTAAGTGGAACAAAAGGACAAGAAAGAAAGTAGTGAGAGAGCCAGAGAGACTCCCTGAAGACTGCTGGACAAGAGAACCAGGTTGATGTGACGGGGTTTATGCTGACGTGGATTATTGAAAAGTTTGCTTCTCATACATTGTTTGGCTGATTCTCAATAGACAAGATGCGAAATCTCCAGAAGACAGTGAAATGTGACCCTAATTATTTTCATAAGAAAGCAGAGGTGGGAATGATGTGGACTCCCAACTGGTGGGGCATTGGATCTTTGACAGTATGCATTAAAAAATGATTTTAAAACCATTTGTGGGGAAGGGAAAGAAAAAAATTGAATTTAAAGTTAGGAAAAGTATTATGTATCTGTGTGTGTCTGTCTATGTATATACCATGTGTGTATGAGTGTCAGTGGAAGCCGTAAGAGGGCATCAAATCCTCTGGAATTGGAGTTACAGACAGTAATGAGCTGCATTCCAGGGGGCTGGAAACTGAACTCAGGTCCCTGCAAGGGCTCATAACTGCTGAGCTATCTCTCCATGGAATTATTAAAGTCTTCTTCAACATATTGAAAATCCCTCTCCTTCTCAGGGGAACTGAGTGACTCTCATTATTTTCAACTCTCCTAAAAAGAAATTAATCATCTTCAGAGATTATATCATTTTCTTCATGATTTTCAGTTCTTTTATGGAACACCAAACCCTGGGATGCTCTACTTATAAACCCAAACAGAATAAGACCCCTTCCTTCTTGTCTGCAACATGCCTTGTACACATCCCTTTGAAACAACTTCCTAAGAAATACTGAAACTCCAGGGGAAAGAAGAGAAACATCTGTGCTAAATGAAAAACTTAAAGGAAGCTGGGCGGTGGTGGCGCACGCCTTGAATCCCAACACTCAGGAGGCAGAGGCAGGAGGATCTCTGTGATTTCGAGGTCAGTCTGGGCTACAAAGTAAGCTCCAGGAAAGGTGCTAAAGCTACAAAGAGAAACCCTGTTTCACAAAACAAAAAAAAAAAAAAAACCTTAAAGGAAAGACCATGATGAAGGAAGTGTGTTGTAACTCGAATTTCTAAATGGTCTTTCAATAAAAACCCTGGTACCAGATATTGGTGTAAATGCCGAAAGATCAGAGAAGCAGAGCAAGCCTCTGCCACCACGTCTTACCTCACCAACTCCTCAGCCTGAAAGAGCCTTTTGCTGAAAGGGACACTTCTGCTGAAAGGCCTTCTAGTTCCTGTCTCTTCATGCCTTATATACCTTTCTCCACCCAGCCATTAAAAGTGTGAGTGACCCACCCAGACAGATCTCTGCCTCCCGAGTGCTAGAATTAAAGGTGTGTGCCACCACTGTCTGGCACTGTTTAAACTAGTGGCTTGTTCTGTTCTCTGATCTTCAGGCAAATTTTATTAGGGTACACAATATATGACCACAGTGTAGTTATAAAATCTTTATGTGAAAGTTCTGGAAATTAGAGGTAGCTTATGTCACAGAACTGTGGAACTTAAAATATTAAACTCTCTCTCGCAAACACTGTAGCCATAGTCCCGACTCTCCAGATTGCAGAGGATCTCAACTCTGGGGACTTTGCTGATTAATTAGCTAATTTATGGTGTGTGTGTGTGTGTGTGTGTGTGTGTGTGTGTGTGTGTGTGTGTGTGATGTACGTGTGTGTGCACGTTCATGAGTATGAGTGTGGCTGACACAGTATCCTTGTGAGGGTCAGAGCAGAACTGGTGTCAGTTCCCTTCCACTTTCGTTGAATCCCAGTCTCTGCTCTTTGCCACCGCGTACTCCAGGACAGCTGGCCAGTGAGCTTCTTGATGTACTCCTGTCTCAGACTCCCATCTTGCCTTCAGAGCCCTGGGATTACAGATGCAACTACCACACCTGCCTCTGCATGGCTTTTGGAGATACAAACTCTAATTCTTACACTTGAGTGACAAGCACCTTACCCACTATGTCACCTCCCCTGCTCCCAACTTCAGGGATTTAGGGTGGAGCATAGCAGAGCAGTTGATATCCAACAACATCACACTATTGACTGGGAAGCCTTCAGCTTCCTTTTGCTTCAGATAGAAAGGTAAAGTCTTGATCTGCACACACAGAAAGCCAGTGTTGAAAGCTTTGCAGAAAATGTACAACTTTCTCAACAGCTCTAACTGAGTACCGCAGCTCTTCCAGTTCTTACCCTACAGGACGCTACAGTGTGTGAGCTGTCCTTTTCCTTATTTGGTTTTATGGTATGCATCCTACTTTGTAATAAATAGTTTTCAAAGTGACTAAACTTTGGCACACACATGTGGAAAGCACACAGTATACCAGGGAGTGCCAGTTCACGGTGTTTGGAAGTCACTGTTCCATCAGAGTCGGTAGATATTTTTAGCCCTATTATCTAATGTAATTAAATGAATGAGTGGTTTGAATTAAATGCAATCTACTATAGATATTAAATCCATAGATTACAAATGGGGGGATTTAAGGGCCCTTTACAAAACAAGTCATATCCTAAAATTTTGTTTATTTAGTATTTTAAGTTTCACAAAGTTATGACTTAAGATATCAACTACTAATTTTCAGAACTCTTGCATAAGGATGCTATAAACATTCTAGCTCTCCCTGGTCTTCATTTTGGTTTAAATCCTTTAATAAACCCCTTTTAGGTTTCTTTCACACAAGCATTTCTCTGCTTTTCCCTAAAATTTAAGTACAATTCAGAAAGTTCCATAAACCTCAGCATAAGAAACTTGAAAGCATTACACACGCACGCATACACACACACACACACACACACACACACACACACACACACACACACTTTTTAAAGCTGAGGAATGTAGTTTATGGGCTCTACCCAGGAGAGTTCATTATTGCAAGGCTGTTTGAGGCACCTAAATAATTAACCTGTACCCAATATACTTGTGAAATTATTGCCTTAAGTTCACCTTGGTGACTGTTTGCCATTAAATTAGTAGAATAAATAATTTATGTCAAAATGTGGACTTGAGAATACCATCAAAACCAACAGGATTGTTCATTGTTTGTAAGAAATTAGATGAAACACACATCTCCCAAATGCCCACTGCCCTGTGCTGTGAACAGTGCGTTAGTTCCACAGTTGTATGGAAGAATAGGCAAGGAATTGCTGGCCTGAGGAGGTTATCTCATTGATAGATGTGTGGAAAACCTTGTGCTGAATGTGCACAGAAGGAAGAATCAGTGTCTGTGTGAAGCTATGAAGGGACTAGACTCAAACAAATAAGAACAAAATGATTCTTCAGTGGTTTAAAAAAAAAGAATAATTTATTTTTTATTTCAGTAATGGCAACAATTACTGAACTTTTGTTGACTAAAAGCACTGGAATGCTTTTCCCTAAGATCATCCTATCAGTAGGTAAAGGGTTGGACTTAAGAATAATTAAGATAGGCATGGTAAGACACACCTTTAGTCTCAGCACTTGGGAAGCAGAGGCAGGTGAATCTCTGAGTTCCAGGTCTGCCTGGTCTATACTGCAAATTCCAGGCCAGTCAGGGCCACATGTAGAGACTGTCTAAAGAAAAAGAAGAAAAAGAATATTATTTAAATAAATACTGAAAATGATTCTGGGACAGGTAGATACTATGGGTCAATTTTTAAGAAATCCTGGTTATGATTTGATCAGTCAGGACATCCTATGGGCAAAATGTCTGTCACATAATTGTGCAGCTTTGGTGTCTAATTTGCTGCTGTTGTTTAATAAATATAATCATTTCTATGTCAAGTACTCTGTGTCTGGCCCTGCTGCAAAGTACGGCCGTCAGGACATATGGAACTTTGACTTAGGGTAGAGGGAGTTATCTTCAACACCTCTTTCACCTCTCTTAGGACGTTCTCTCAACATGGCTCCTTTCCAACAGTTTTTGTGTAATATATTAGCTGTCCTGTTAGGGACTGTGATAAAAACGATGGCAAAGGAGGTGACTGAAGTCAAGAGTTGGGCTTCCCACAGGAGAGGCATTAGCGTTCACACAGCAGGTCAGGTGGGAGATGGTGTTCCCTTCCTTGTGTTTGGCTTCCCACACATCATCAGGGTTGAGCTCATTTCACAACCTGGCCTCTCTCTGAGGAGGTTTTCTGGTCATTGCAACCAGGCTTCACCTCGGCTGAGTGATAAAACACGACCAAGCAGGTCGTTTACAGTCTGTTGAGTGTCGCATGAAACAAACTCAATGAATATTCCCAGGATTGCCACACCAGGCTGGAAACCCCACGGAAAACATTGTTGAGAAGCTGCTGTTTAAAATGAAGTCATAGGAAAGCGCTGGGGAGTGAGTAGGAATGGGGGTGATTTCCGTGGAAAGCGAACCACATGTAGGGAGATGACTGAGGAAGAAAGCTTTTCAAAGACTGGTGAGCCTGGGTGCTTGGAGACTTATGGAGACAGGTTGAAAAGATGGCCAGTGGTTAGGCCACAAGGAACAGAGCTTTGAGAAATACAACTAGTCACGGAGAAGAACTGTAACTGGAGATAGTGTCAAAATGGTTCAACAGGGAAAGAACTTGAGAGTTTGCAGACTTTTTAGAACTTCCATATGGCTGACTTCACTTATTGTCAGCGCCCCTTCGGCCAGCAACCTACTCAGCCTGGTAGCGGGAGGACAGGCCAATCCGAGTAGGTCTAAGACAGTCATGTCTTATGTGGCACACATATCCTGTGTGCTGGCTTCTCTTGCATGTAGATATGTGACTGATAATAGCTAGCCAAACTGAAGTAAAAGAGGGTTCCTGGGAAGGTTGTAGATTAGCTCTTGTGCCTCCATTGTAAAAGTTATGGCAATTTAACCCCACAGAGAGACAGTTTTCTTCTCTTACAATTCTGGAGACTGGAGGTTTGAAATCAGTCTCACAGGGCTAGAGTGGAGAGCCCGGACCACAGTTCCTTTAGTAGCTAAGATGGGGGAATCAGAGTCCTTGCCCTTTCCAGCCTGAGCTTTCCTCCTTGGTTTTTAAATTAAAAATCCACAAGGCTCTTGGTGGTAACCACCTATGGGAGGGTGGTGGGAGTGCCATGCATTCCTAGCCTATGAGTTCTTCCTTCTGTCCAGCTAGCTTCCTGGTTTGACATTGTCTCCTACACTTCGCTCACATGCTCCCACTTTTTCCTCTCTTATCAGGACACTTACCATTCTATTTAGGGTCTCGGGGTATTTCCAGAAGACTCTGTCTACCACAAGATCCTTAGTAGAAGCACACCAGCAAAGTCCTTTTGCCATATAAGGTGACATTCATGGGTTCTGGAAACTACGACTAAGATATGGTGGCCATCACTTAGCTCACCACGAGAACTCTGGTTGAGTTTTTACTTCCTAATAACCAGAGAGGCCTCTTTTTATTCTCCCCCTTGGAGTATTTTGGAGAAACATTTCTGCTGGGGCTGCTATGTTGACTGTGATGACAGGGACTGACAGTAAGTGTCTGTCACACTGTAGACAGCAAAGACTCAGTTCTCAGTAGCACTCGAGCTGAATTACAGAGTCCTGAAGAGCATGTCTTCTAGTTTCCTTCTGGGTAAGATAGATGGCCATCTTTTCCATTCCCACTACAGTTGGGTAGCACTGTTTGCGCCTGAATGCATCCTCATCATTCTTCTGAACAAATAACAAAGTTGTTAGTGTGCATTCTTGGTCAGAAAAAATTTCTGACTGTAACTTTAATACTTGTATAGAAGCAAAAGCATGGAGGGACAGAAGAGAGTAAAATTTCTGCATCATACTTCTTAGGCTCATGATTTGAGGTTCTCTAATATGATCTGAATATTCAAAGCATTGATTGAAGCAAGATAATTCATTGACAACTGAAGTTATGATTCCATCTCCTGGCTCTTACTTAATCATACCCCACTACTTCATGAATACTTGGAGCAATTAAGATGATAACTTTGATTTTTTTATTTTAAAGGTAGAAGCTAAGGATTCTTTGGTAAAGTGCTTGTCAGATCCCCAAAATCCATCTTAAAAGCTTGATAGGACATGGTGACACAGGCTTGTAATCCCAATATTGTGTAGGCAGAGACGTGTATTTCTGGGGCCCACTAGCCAACCAGACTAGTGAAATCAGTAAGCTCCATGTTCAGTGAGTGAATAGTTGAATATTTTCAGAGGATGATACCTCATGTTGACCTGTGGCCTTCACATGCAAAGGCATGTAAATGTGCTCCCCACATACATAAACACACATATGCACATATGCACTAACATGCACACATTTGTACACCACACATACACATGCATAATAACCAAAGAAGGTGTTAAATTTCCCCTGAAACACAGGCTTTAACCAGGTTTCAAGTTCCAACATAATATAATTTAATGGGAGAGAGTTCCTGACATTAAGGCAAAATTTATATTTAAAAGGCCTGGATCCTGACATGTTAACGGATGTTGGCAACCAACACCCAGAGTAACTGATGGTTGCTATTATGTGGGACAAAGAAGTCCCTCCTTTGTAACTAAAGGTGTTCCAGGATGCTTGTTGCTCATGGGGAGGGATAGGCACCTGGCTCTCTTTTTTTCTTAGGGCAGCTTTATCCAAATAAAACACGGCATGTTTCATCACCCATAATGGAAGTGCCTGTCATTCCTGGATCATCATCATATGGTTGGTGGCCAGTGGATAATGGACTGCTGAGTGTCAAGGTGACTGGCTTTCAATGCACACAAAACTAAAAATTATAGACCTGTCATTCCCGAGGCAGGCCACAATTAGCTGTCTATGCAACTTGAAATATCCATTTTGCCAGCTAAGTAATCACTTGACTGGAGTTTTTCATTTTGGAAGCATTTCTGAGCCTTTTGTGTGCAGGTCTTTTAAAGTGTGGATCTGAAAGTAAATAAACAGTGCACTTAATCAGATGTATTCTTTTTAGACACACCCCTTATCAAACACACAGGCAAACTCTAGTGTTGTTACAATAATAATGATTCTGTGACTGAAGGACATAAACCTTGGGTATTTTGTAAGTAATGGGGAAAGTTCAAGCTGAATGTATGAGCCATGTCTTAATACCTTAGATTCCAGGCTAAGAAAGAAAATGGAAATTTTTGTCAGTTAGATACCCTGATTGGGCAATAAGTAAGAAGTGAAAATCAGTACTGGAAATTTCAATCTTAGAAACATTCAGTGCTTCAAGACTATCCATCTACCAGTTTCTTACATAGGTTTACTTTCTTTGTATCTATCTATATGTTGCAAGCAAATCAATGTGCAGGTGCACATGGCCATGTGTGTTCACAATGAGGCCAGAGCAGTTCTTACCACAGTATTGGTTTGAGACAGGGTCTCTTACAGACAAAGTCTCTTTTTTTTTTTTTTTTTTTTTTTTTGGTTTTTCGAGACAGGGTTTCTCTGTGTAGCTTTGTGCCTTTCCTGGAACTCACTTGGTAGCCCAGGCTGGCCTCGAACTCACAGAGATCCGCCTGGCTCTGCCTCCCAAGTGCTGGGATTAAAGGCGTGCGCCACCACCGCCCGGCTCAGACAAAGTCTCTTACAGTGAACCAAAAGTTCACAATTTTTGGTTGTTTTTTTTTTTTTTTTTTTTTGTTTGTTTGTTTGTTTGTTTTTGGCTAGGCCCTACCAAGTTCTTGGGATCCACATGTCTCTGCCCCACCTCCTGGGGGTAGATGGGCTGGGGTTACAGGCCTTCTCAGTCATGCTGACTTTCTCTCTGGGTACTGGGGATTCAAACTCAGGTCCTCACGCTCACATATCAAGCAATCTTACCCACTGAACGATTTTTCCCAGCTTTGAGTTTTGATTTTCAATTTCCCATCTGAGTTCTACCTTTTTCTTTTATAGCTAGAGAAAAATGATGTCAGTGGAGTTTTTTTATTGGAAAACAGCTTTGCAACTTCCATTATAAGTACAGCAAACCAGGATTCTATCATCTCTGCTCAGATTCTAGACTGTCTGATTGAATACAGGACTTTTCCCCATCTCCCTCCCCTGCCTCCGGTCCGTATTACTCTTTCTCTCTCTCACTTCAATGAGCTATGTCTAAATTTAAATTGCCAAGCCACAAGTATACAAGAGGACTGGACAATCAATACAAATTAAGGGAAAGATCAAAAGTCTGAGCTCAGAAGTGTTTGAATGAAATTCTCCCTATAAGTCTTGGCATCCTCATGATTTTATTTAACTTTCCGTCATGGTTTTGATTACTGGGAATGCTAGTCAGGGCTACAAAGAATAGGAAAGATTTGCCTGGCACAGTTAAAGAACTGAGTTTTTATTGTATTGAAATAGGTTCTAACCAGGCTGCTGATGGTGAGATATTGATTATTCTATTGTTTTGAATGACTGAGTGTCACATTTTACTGGGAATTGATTTCTGAGCCTCAGTCAAAGAGTGATTGGATTTGCAATTAGAGTCATTCTGTTGTGCAACTTGGGTTATGCAAGGATTATGATGAACAGCAAGAGAGACTGGGTACAGTGCTTCTCTTGGATTTCTCAGGTTTTGGTACTATGTTCAATTTTCATAGAACCAAAAAGCATTTTGTTTTCTCATTTCCCTAAATAAAAAGGTGGGAGCATAACTGAGGGTTACAGGAGACTTTGTGGTCTGTTTTATAAGGATCTTAATCAAAAAATTGGTTTGTCTTTTGTCTATTTGGAAAAATAGTATGCACCATCAGTGATTTTCAATGACCAGTGAGTACATTGCCTGTATGCAAACACAACACAACACACACACACACACACACACACACACACACACACACACACACACACAAAGCTTTTTGATTGTGAAATGTCCATTTAAAAAAATATAAACCACGAGGATAAACACAGGCTACACATTCTACAGGAAAGCATCTTCAGGTGCGCAGAATAAGCAGATGGGGACTAAATGAATGGAGTCAGACGAGTGTTAGTGATTTACCTAGGAAGGACAAGAGCAGTGCTGTCATTAAAGGAATGAAAGAAGCTGCGGAGTACTGACATTCCTTCTTGCCCTTATGTTGAGGTCACTGTGTTCTGAGCTGGCTAAAGATGAGGCAGCTGAAGGTGTCTCTTCACAAGAGGGGCAGACTGTCTTTGGAAACTGTAAAATCCTCCATTGAAAGGAAGTGTTCTTGATTGGCTGCTTTGAGACATTATATCCTTCTGGCATTGAGATGCATGCACGTTTGTGTGCTTTGCTCTCTTTAACATTTCTAAAGTAGTTCCAAGTTTGTCCTTATTTTCAGAGTTCCATATATTTGGGAGTTGGAGATACTGGCCCAAAGTAACTATTACTTGAAATTTATTATGGTAACATACATCATAGAAGTCTATTATAATTATCACATGTGAGATAGGTTGAATTTGGCCCTGTCTTTAGAATGTATTTGTCCCATTTCACATGGTTAAGATTACAGGGTGTATCTAGAGTCTACAAATGAAAACTTTGTCATACCGTTGCGGTAACAGTTCAGCTCCTGTCTGAATACAACTTCCTAACTGCAAGCGGCAAAACATAGGGATTAGAAAGCACCAAGGGATTTGGCAGGCGTGGTTCTAGTGTTGACAGTGATAGTGACAAGTGTTATCTACTTTTATACACTGGTCAAGTGTGCTTGGGTCTGACCAGTGGTGTGTGAGTGTGTGATATGATGGGACTGATGGAGCTGAGGCTGAGAAGCTCACAACTGACAGTTCCTGACAATCACAACTGTTAGTATGTTTCCATGGTGATGCCACCTGCACTGTACATACTTTCAATTCTTTGGGTAACCTCATTCTAATTGCATTTTATAAAAAGCCTAGAAGACCATCACTCATGCAAACAAAGTATTTTGGTCCAACACAGACAGTTTGCCAATGGTTAAACTGAAAACAGACTCTAAAGTTTCTGATTTCCTGGGCAGGGTATTTTCCCCTTAGATGACCTGTTTCAATCATAAGACCCAGAAAAGAAAGAACATTTTCAAGGTGGCATTGTATCCCTCTCAATTGTTTCAAAAAGGCTCTCAAAAGTCAAAATATTCATCTCATCTTAACAAATCCATTGCACATTTGCATCCAGTATAAAAACATGATTTATTTATACATTAATTAAACTGTCTTTTACATTCATGACTGCAGCAGAGGAGAATCACAGATGCAAAGGAAATTCTTTATTTAGATATATCTTTCTTGGTGGGCAGGTGGATAAAGAATAAAAGAGGAATTTTTAAAAACCCACTGAATTAATTTCCACAGTAGCTGTTTCCATGGAATTCCACCATGAAGCAGGAAAGGGCACAAAGAATTGTATCAGTGTGGATGTCACCGGAGCTGGCCTTAAACTCGAAGGGGTTGACATTATTTTTAAAAGTAACACTCCATTTGGTTCAAGCACAGAGTCATAACAAAGCCCCTTCTTTTTGAGAGAATTAGATGGGACCAAACTTTCTTAAAAGATTTATGTAAAAAATACTGTGCATACAAGTAGTAAATACTTCATTTCTACCAAATCTAGCTGAATTTGAGTCTCTAAGAAAAATCAAACATGCTTCTGTAACTTTGTTTTCATAGTTCTTGCTGTATTTATACAGAGGTAAATGAGTCAGAAACAAAACAAATGTAACAGGGAAGATGACTTTATTTATAGAAAAATGTAATGAATAAATTAAACTCTAAATTAGTGCAGACCTGATAATACAATGTATTCCTCCAAGGCTCAGCTGCTCGGTAACATTTTCTGTCTGTTTGAGTTCACTGATGTCTTGGTGGTGTTTTTCTGGGATTAACCAGATTTACAAAAGGAATAGAGGTTAGCCAAGTTTTTTTTTTTTTTTTTTGTCTTGGTGGAAATATATACAAATCATTAGAATTATGCATTACTATAAACAATCTTAAAATGATATGTACATAAAGACTGGCCGTTTAATGAATGTATTCATCCTCAGAATCCTGTGTAGGCTTATATCTCACACTAAAACTGTCATAAATAATACAGCGACTAAGTCGGTTGGTATTAAAGGCAGAATTTTGTAATGCATCTTAAACACACACATCTTTCAGTCCTAGAGTTAAAAATGAAAAACTCCTGTAGTTCCCCGACACCCCGGGTCCCTACCAGCCCCCAAGTGCATCTAGCTGTTCGGTGGGACCTCTTTTTCTTTTCTCAAAAATTATTCTGTCACACACTGTGCCTGTATCTGTCATTTTATCCGAATCGTATGTGAATTATACCTTGAATAGATTTCCCCCACACTGGAGAAAGGAACGCATTCGTTCCCCTTCTGAATATTTTAGACTTGTGTGAGTTCTCCAATATTTTTGTTTTTGTGTGTGTGTGTGTGCAAGGCCGCAAGCGAGGCGGCTTGGAGCCTTGAATGCTGACAGCCTCCATTAGCGTTAATGCGGGTCTCTTATCTCCCAGGCTCTCCAGCGCTCCCCCCTCGCTCTTTCTTGTCTGATGGTTCACTGACACCGTTGGACAAGGCTGACACCACCAATCAGCTTCGGCTCAGCAAGGTCACTGTTCAGACTTGACTCGTGATTGGCTGCTGCGCTTCAGCGTGTTATTACTGTCTGATTTGATCGGAGGCAGGGGGTGGTCTCCAATCAAACAGAGAAAAGGTCCTAGAGAAGGTAATTAAATCCTGTCAGAGGCAATTATCGGTTCCAGGGCCATGACTCTGGCCCTGAATGCAGATGATCTGAAACTGTATTCTTGTAGAGATTCAAGAGGGCTCCAGGCATGGTTCAGTTCGGCACAAAAGGAGCAGCAGGCTCTCTACAAACAATCAGCTCTGGGTTTGAACCTTTTTCTTCTTTTCCCCTTTACCCGATGATTTCTGTTTTCATTGATTAAAAAAAAAATCCTTTTCAGACCGCATTCTAGTTAATTTCCTTTCTTGTACATAAATAATGACGATTTACCAAAGAACGTCTGCCTCCAAACACAGGCGGGTTCAAACAGGCTTCCAAGGCAAACCAAAACATCCTGTGGAAGAACAGCAGTAGGTAGTGTAGACCACGGAAGGGAGACTGTCAAATTGCACGATGGTGGTGCCTCAGAGGAAGACTTGAGCATCAGTGTGAGAATTTCATGCTACGACAACCTGGAAGTTTCTTCAAGATAGTCTACTGGTGGCAGCCTGCATTAAGTGGATGCAATTTATTTTCTTTTTAAATTTATAAAAGGGCTTTTCTCCCACACTAAAATGATCATAATTTACGCAGTGACTGTTAGGACAGGTTGATATTAAAAGCAAAAATCTGTGATGACTCTTAAATACCCGCACCATCAGTACTATGTAAACATCAAAAAGTCATGTAATTCCTCCTAGTGGCTCCCTGCCAGCCCCACAGGGAAAGGCCGAAGTAGATTTTAGAATGTAAGAGAAGTGTCTCCTCCCGAATATTTAGGGGCTTCCATTTTAAAGTGGAAGCCTAGATTATCAAAGCAGAAAGGAATGATGTGTTTTCATCTGGGAAGAAAAAGCCAACCCCATAGACACACATTTGTTCTTATAGAAATAGAGAGCTTCAGCTATGCTTCCTGGGAGATTTTTCATCAGCCGCTATTAAAGGTTTTATGCTATCATAGGCTTTATGATGTGGGTTTTGCCCAATAACTTAGGACCAGAAGGTGAATGTCTCTTGAATCTGAAGAGTATTCACTGTTGTCAACAGTACGAAGGCAGTTTTAGGGTCTTTCTATGCCTTCCTGCTACTGGCTTTAACAGACATCATGGAAATAACCACACCTCATAAACACCAATGTGCCCATTGCATAGCCTAGATTTCATCCACTGTGTGCTGTGAGCATGGGTATTATTTTTACAAGAATAAGATGTTCAAAACACCATTAAAACAATTTCCGAGTTGTTGCTGATGAAACAGTTTAAACACTAGGGTTTCTCCCTAGGGAACAGTTAACTTTCCTGTAATCTTGGCTGTTCTCTTTGTTTCTAAAACACCATATTCCTTAATATGCGTGACTATTTGTTTTCTAGAAACTAAATAGATACTCTAAGCAAAACAGATTTCTTTTTTTAAAGTAGTCCCTGCTACCAGTCCATTAATCAGAATGAGGTATCAGGCTGGAAGAGAAATTGGTAGATGATGTTAATAATGATGGGAACTGCTTGGTCACTGGTGGGCTGGACTGTAAAAAGCCTCAAGTCCCTCACTGCACATAGGACTGTGAAAATGATGTCTGATTCATTCTACATTGTGCTTTTGCAACATCAAAAGCTCCACCAACCTCTCTAACAAAGATAACATAGACCCATACAAATAAACAAACTGCTCACCGGTCTATGGCATATTTTAGGTCAACAGAAGGAAGGTTCACTGCTAATGTTGAAATTTTCGTTTGTCTTCCTCCATGGGAGTGACAATTTTTCTGTCTTTTTAATTCCTTTTTTTCTTTTTGAGCTAGAGTATTTATTTTTATTTAGTCAGTCATTGTATATTGTTATGTGGATAAGTTATTTTGTGGTAGCTGTTTTCGTAGAGACCCTTCAGAAAGAAAGCTTTTGGGGGGGTGGGAGAAAAGGAACAGGGATTATAAATAGAGCAAAAGCAATAAATGGAAATGCTTCCTCTAATAATTAAAACCAGTGCTTTAAGTTTAAAAAATGAGAAGAAAACAAGGATGGACTATCTGTGACTACATTACTAAAGGTCCATCACCCTCCAGGCAACATCATCTTTAAAGCTGTCTTGCTGAATTGGAAGCCCCTGGAGTGTAGGGCTGGCACCCTGTTCAACCTGCTATGCCCAGAAATCCAGTAAGCAGTATTGATTACACACACCTTCCTGGGCACTTACCTGAGCCTTTCTGTGATGAAGCCTCTCCCTATGCCCAGAAATCCAGTAAGCAGTATTGATTACACACACCTTCCTGGGCACTTACCTGAGCCTTTCTGTGATGAAGCCTCCCCGGCTCCTGTCATGAGTAGCTATATATAGCAACATTTTTCACTTTTGTTTGTTTGGTTTGGGTGTTTTTTGCTGCTGTTGTTTTTTAATGGGGGAGTCTCAACCCTGATCTGACTACTGTTACCCATATCAAGTGTCTAATCTGTACTCTAAAAAAATTAGGAAGATTTCCATGCCTCGACTTAATTCTGTGCTAGTACCAACCTCAACCACCAGGACTCCCTCAACGAAAAAATACCAGAGGTCATTATCATTATGAGGGCTGGCTGAGTGTGTCTTTAAATGATTTGTAAACAGAACTCTCTGGGGGGTGGTATTAGGTTACATTCAGTAGTAAAATATATTTTAAAATTTATGACATTTATGCAAAACATAGACAATAACTCACCTTCCTCTCTTTATGTTTGGTTGCTTTGGTCAGGGATACTGGAATGAGAAGGGAGGATTTGCCTTTTAATTGGCCTTTTCCAGATTTCTAGTGCGACTCCTAACGCTACCAACCTCAGGAATCCACAGCCAGAGAAAGCCCACTGGGGTCCATTTTCAGGATGGTGCATATGGGAACAATAATTTATGAACGGTAATAAGAGTTGGGTATGCAATTCCCTGCCCAACATCAGGATAAGTGTACCCCACTGATTACAGAACACACAGAAAATACTCAACTAAATAAGATAAAAGCCATCTGCACTCCTTGTCTGTAAGTTGGTGTTTCTCAAAAGCAATTGAAAAAAAAAAAAAAGAATGACATGAAAATCTCTGAAGAAATATGTTTGAAGAACCATATATATATTTTAAGAGGTATGGATGTGGGGTTGGCAGTGAAAAATCGCCTGGGCCTTTCCACACAGGGGGTGGAAAAACTGGCTTGCACTGTTGTGTGATGCTGCGGTGAATTTGTGTCCTCACTAGCTGTGTATTTCCCCTCAAGGGATCTGAAAGTGTATCAAGTTTCATTAATTTATTGGCTCTGCACTGAGGTGTGTTGTAAGCCAACTTTAAATACTTAATTTTGGTATTTATTCACTACTCATAAAAAGAGGCAGCTTTCCTGACAAACCCTGAGGATTTCTATAATCAAGCAAGGATACAAAATCTAAACACATTTAAATATGTTGTTTGTGTTGGTTTATTTAATTCATTGTCGTGTGGTAGTGGTGGCCCATGTCCGTGTGTGTGTGTGTGTGTGTGTGTGTGTGTGTGTGTGTGTGTGTGTGTGTGTGTGTGTAGGCTGGTGTCTGGTGTCTTCCTCTATCACTCTCCACCTTATTTTTTTTGTTTTCAGACAAAGTCTCTCATTAAGCACAGTGTTCACCAATTTGACCAGCCAGCCCTCGGGATCCTCCTGTTCTCATCTTTCCAGCTGCGGGATTATAGATTTGAGTATCTGAATCCAGCTCAGCTTTTTATGTGAGTGCTGGGGATCAAATTTAGTTCCTCACCCATGCACAGCAGGCACTTAACTGACTGGTCTAACACCCCAGCTCCAAAGTTGTTTATTTATTTGTCTGAGTCAGAGTCTCATGTACCCCAGTTCGGCATTGGACTCATTACATAACTGAGGATGACCATTGATAACTCTTGATCCTCCTGACTTCACCTCCCAGGAGCTGAGATCAGAAGCATTCACCACCAGGCCCAGCTTGTTTTTTATTAATGAGTGTCCCTGGTTTGAAAGCGTAGGGATATATTCCTTCAGCAGTAACATAGTGTTGTAGATTGGAGGATGTGGCCAAGGAAGTTATCTCTTTTCCCTCTTTCTAGAAATCCACAATTTTATTTCCCCCTGGTACACAAGGATGAGTGAATGTGATTGTTGGGGTAGGAATGGTAATGTCACAATGGACTTGAAGTTGGTTGGCTAAGTCAAAGAATGGTAGGGACATGTGGAGAGCTAGTGTTTGACATCACAAAAACCTGCAGGAAATGGAAAGGAAGAGAAGATGGAAGAAAAGAAATGAAAGTGGAAATGGAAAGAGGGAGGGGCTCTAGCCTGGCAGGTAGGTGGCCTGGGTCTATTTCTACCCTAATGAGCTACCAGGAATGGTAGATGTGACCATTTCTACTCAGACTCTTCCGTTTCCTTCCCCAACCCTAAGGTTGTCAGATAAAACCTAGGGCCCATGGTAAAAGCTGAATGCCAGACAAATAATAAATAATATTTCTACAGAGTCATGTACCAAGTATCACACTGGACATATACTATTGCAGGATGTGTGAGATTCAAATCTTAGTGGGTATTTTGTATTTTCTTTGCTGAATCAAGTAACTCTGCATGCCCCACCTTCAGTGATGTCTGAAGCTCACTGCTGGAGAGTTTATGTTCCCTAAACATGAGGAGATTGAGTCAGGTTAAAACCTCCTATGGGTCAGATCTTTGCTAAGAAACCTCGGGCTCATTTTCTTGCCCTTTACACCTGTCATTTCTGCAAACCTCTGAAAATACATTTTTTTCATACACTAATACCTGAGTGCCCCGTCCATCCACTGCCCCAGTTAACTGTTCCTTTTTCTCCCTTCTCTGAATTTTTTGTACAGTGCTCCCAGAGGTCCATAGTCCATTAAAATTCTCTTTTAAGAAATAATTCAATGTATTATTATTATCATTTGTGTGTGTGTGTGTGTGTGTGTGTGTGTGAGAGAGAGAGAGAGAGAGAGAGAGAGAGAGAGAGAGAGAGAGAGAGAGAGAGAGAGAGAGAGTATGGGCACACACTCTGTTTTTTCCCTCCACCTTTCCATGGATTCCAGGGATCAAGTTCAGTTCACCAGACTAGCCCAGCAGGAGCCTTTACCTGATGAACTGGCCCAATAAAGTCTCTTTATCTAACAGAATTTCCTCCTTTCTCAACAGAAGTGAGGCTTTCCCCTGAAGACACTATTTCTGTCATGGCTGTCTTGAGTGGAGGCTAGTCTTTGTTAGCACCTCAGCCAACTCAAGAGTACAGGATAAACAACAAGGACTTGTGATCATTTAAGCTGCAAAATTTGGACACATATTTTGAAACATGGCTTTCACTTTTTCTATATGGATTCTGCTATTACCCTAAAGAATTTCAGCACCCATGTAGAAATGTTACTGATGTTGATGTTTATCTGTGGGCTTAGTGGCTGCACAGGAATCTACTGATGTTTTAATTATCATCTGCAGCCCCATGGACTCGAAGTTAGCGAGCGCCCCACTGGTCACTCAGGAGGTGGCCTGGAGGGCCTTCCCGTCTCGCAGCGGGGCTCTGCATTGGCATTGATGTAGGTTTAAACTAAGTCTCTATTGTTCTATTTACCAACAAAGACTCGGAAGTCTGATGTGGGGGTGAAAACCTGCTAGGTCAGAAAAGCCCAGAAGCAACCAGCTGACTTTGCTTTTTGACTGGAGACTGTCCCTTCACTGGCTTCCCAAAACCAAAAGGAAGCACCAAACTCTAGTCATAGCCGCCCCCCCCCCCCTTTGCTTCCTGTTTTTCTTCTCTATTCAAATTGCTAGCTTCTCTATGGCCAATTCCAGTCAGTTCAACCCTAGCTCCGTCCCCTGATTCAAGGTAAACTTTATTTAGCAGTCTCGGAGTGTCACAGTGTGATCAAAATTCCCACAACATGATGTCTTTTCTTAGTTGAATTTTTTTCATCTTTGAAGAAGTTTGTCTTCATTGAAAAACAAAGGCATAACTAGTATTAACTGTCAGGATATGCAAAAGGAGATTGGAAAGAATATAAAAGACATATAAATGATATAAAGGACCAAGTATTGGGCTTGTGACCTAAAAAGATAAAATCTTTTTTGATTGGCACTGGAAGTTAAAACAAACAAGTGAGAAACTCTACTGTGAAAATCAGCAATCAAGTTGAGACAATTTAATCAAATTTTCTATTCAAAATAATTTCTTTCCCCAAATCCATCATGAACCATCTTTTCCCAAATGAGTACTTGAAAGAAGAAAACTGGGTTACAGGAGACAGGGTCTCAAACAGATTATAATTGAAGAGTGTCTGTTGTTACAGAGCCTCAATGGGTCTGGTGTGTATGTAATATAGATTCAAACACAGCACAGCACTATAATGATGGGGAGTGAAGGTATACTTTCTGAGTTTGGTGAACCTGGTGGGGAACAGGCATTGATAGGTGTGGGGCCCTGAAGGACAGGTGGCGCAGCAGAGGTTCTTTGGCCTCCTAAGTCAGTCTCAACTATCTGCATCTTGCATCTCTCTTGTAGATCTATGAACTGGAAGACAGCTGGGACAGCAAATTCTTGCCTTGCTCATCATCACATTCCCTTTCCATGTCCAGCTCAGACTCTGGCAATCAATTACAACACACGTCTCTGTTGAGCATGGATGTGCCTTCTTAATCTCTTTTAGTCCGGTCATGCAGGCAACTCCATCAATACATTGTAAGTGACATCTGAGATGGAAACCTATTTCTTTACCCCAGACTAGATTATCTCAGACAAACTTTGCAATATTAAAACTCTTCCATGCTTCGTCTGCAAGAATGTCAATGCATCCTTCCAACTCCACTTCGAGAAACGATACAGGCTGTGGCAGATTATGACCTGAACATTCACATCACATCATTTCAAGTTCTGCAGCAGGGGGGTATTTTGTTATAGATATTGTCCTCTTCTATCTATTTTTCAGAATTGTAAACACAGAAAACCAAAAAGACATTGAAATGTAATTTTATCAAGATGAAGGAGAAAATTGATTTTGAACATGTCCAAGCACTGTCTTACTTGATACATGGATTTCAAAGAATCAACATTCAAGTTTGTGAGCCTCTTTACTTTTCCATATATGTCAGGTTATAAATCCACTCTGAAGATACAATGACAGGTTCTTTTTTTAATCGTTCATAGAAAATTTTCTTGAGTAAAAAACCCAAATCTCCCTAAAATATGAGACCAACCCTTTTCTCTCCTTTGCTCTGACAAAAGTGGCACTTTGTAAGTGACCCGTCATGTCAGGAAATTGTAGAGCAGGAGTTACACAATGCCTTATTAAGAAAACTTTCTACTCTGTCTTCAGTAAGCAATCTCCTCCCATCTAGCGAAGACACAAAAAGACAGGAAGCCATGTCTTCAATTTTATTTTCAAGTAATTATATGAAAAAAAATCTGTCTTCATAAACCAATAAATTATACACTTTAAAAATGTTCTTTCTCTCATATATATATGTATATACACACATGTGTGTGTATATATATACATATATTGCATATATATACATATGCAATCTATCCATGTTCCATATATGTTCTACTTTGCTTTTCTGTCACAACCAAAAGCAACTTTGGGAAGAAGGCATTTATTTGAGCCAGAGAAGCCAAGGCAGAAACTCAAGGCAGAGACCATGAAGGCCCACTGCTTACTGACTTGCTTCAGGCTCATGCTTAACTAGCTTTTTGACATAGCCCAGGCCCACCTGCCTGGGAATGGTGTTACCCACTGTGGGCTGGGCCCTCCTACATCAATTAGCAACCAAGAAAATGTCCCACAGCCATGACCACAGGCCAATACGCTGGAGGCAGTTCTCCAGTTGATATTCCTTCTTCCCAAGTGATGGTAGGTTTGTGTCAGGTTAACAGCTGAAACTAAGTATGACATTGTAGACAAGATACAAAAAATTATTACTGCTTCTTCTGTGAAGTTGACACTTTATCTTATATTTAAAAACTTTTTTAAAATTTTAAACATAAGTACTATATTTACATCATTCTCACCCGTCCCTTTGCCCTTCCAATTCCTCAAGTGTCTCTCTGTCTCTCTTTCTGACCTATGACCATTTCTTCTGTAATTTTGACTACACACACACACACACACACACACACACACACACACACACACACACACACACAATTTTGACCTTGGACTGCTCAGCTTCTAGAACTGTGAGAAATGCATCCATGTTGTTTATAAGCCACCCAATTAAAGTTAGTTTGTTATAGCAGTACAAACAGGCTAAGACAGATCATGTTAAACAATTATAGCAATAATTACTCCTTGCCTTTGCCTAGTGCTGTAACTTTTCCAGTGCTATTTCAGGTCTTTCCCACACATTATCTTTCTGGAGTTTCATAACAGTCCTTCCAGGTTGCAAGGAGCGTACTGTTATTCTCATTATTCTGGGTGAAGAACAGATACAGAAGGTAACCACAGGGCCAACAGATACAGAAGGGTGATCACAGGGCCAACAGCCTAGTTAATGGCAGAGGCAGGGGTGGAGGCTGACTCTCCCTGTTCCTATTCAAAGCTCTTTCTTGGACACTATACAACCTTCGGAATATATAAAAACAGCCTTTCTTAAAAACACCATATGTATAACATTTAACATAGAAGAAATGAACTCAAATAGAATTTGCCACTCTGTCAGGCTCAACACACATAATTTTGATGTGATTCCAAGATCTAATGAGGATAGGCATTTAATTTCATCATTACAGTGAAAATAGGCATTTTGAGGCAAGCACAGTGGACAAATTAGCTCATCATGGACAGATGATAGCTATTATTTCTAGTGACTTTGTGAGTACTTTTCTCAATAATGCTGTGCAGTTGCAACTGTCTAATGCTATTTTGCGTCCAGTAAGACATGGACCTCAATGGCAGAATAAAACAATCTCTATGATGCTTTTTAAATCATGACAAATGAACAGTATGACTGCTTCGATATTTGTGTGTGTATGTGTGTGCTTACATGTGCAAATATATGCATGAAGGTTCACATCCATACATGCATGTGCATGTAAGTGTGTGTGTGTGTGTGTGTATGTGTGTGTGTGTAGAGACCTGATGTCAACTTCCTCCGTGGTTCTTCAAAGGCTATCTATCACATTTTTTCTGGATGGAAGAAAGATAATCTCTCATTGGCCCGAAGCTCTCAAATAGGCTGGCTTGACTGGCCAGTGAGGTCCAGGGTCTGTCTCTGTAGCCTTGGGATTACAAGGACTGAACCACTGTGGTTGTCTGTCCTTCCTTTGTGGGTCTTGATGTTTGTGCAGCAAACACTTTGCTGACTTAGTCATATCTCCTGCCCAAGCTGCCATGTCTTTAAAAAATGTGGGATTTAAAAAAATACCACAATTTAAAATGTTATATCACCACCATCTGAACAAAATGCAAGAGTTTTTCTAAATAGCAGGTTTAGCTGCTGTATGCAGGAATGTCATTCCTACACAGGTGCCTGATGACTCCACTTTGGCTTTATCCATGGAAACCCTGTTGAGGTAAAGAAGTTAATAGCTCACATAACAACTATCTTGAACTAGTCTTAAAAATAAAAAGTCCTTGTGGAATTCCAATATACGAAATAGAGATGGGTGGAAGGACCACGGTTACAACAGGGATGAGAGGACGCAGCATCCCCATCATCTCAAGGTTCCTATACATCCTTCATCAACCTGGCCCATCACTGAGCTCTTGCTCTCCTCAGTGGTGGGGAGTCAGCGAAGACCAAAAGAAATACTGGCCCTGCTCTCAGGATACTTCCAGTCTGTCTAGAAGAGCCAATAGTTGAATTATCATGACTTCTGGCTCGAGTGTAAAGGGCAGTCACAAAGAGAAGAATGCATCTGAGGGGTGTGGTCTAGTTAAGAGGTCTTGGAAGCTTTCTCTGAGAAAGAGTGCCTGAACTGGGGTCTGAAAAATGAATCAATGTTTAATAGTGCAAAGAGGAATCAGAAATTGCTAGGAAGTAGGAAGTGAATGTGTAAAGACATGTTATGTTAAGAGGTGAGTAAAAGGGGCTGAAAGATTCAAAATGGGGGCTTGCATTAGTGACAAGAGAGAAAACTACAATGGAGATGAGGTGGGAGCAAGGTGGAAGTCAAGACGGCTGGGTTTGTAAGGGGATAGGAACAATGAGAGGCGTGGCTTCTTTGCTGTGGGTGCAGAGAACTTGGGCAGGGACAGGGGTGGATACCGTGAAACAAGTCAGAAGAGTAGTCCTTTGATCCAGGCACAGAAGGGTTAAGGAATTGTGGAGGACTAGATGGGTCAGGGTTATCTGGAAAGTAAAGTTTGCGGGACTAGGGAAATCCCAGGGGAGCTGTGGGAGAAGGACAGTTAAGTGCAGGTTTCTGGCTGGTGTAATAGGTAATGGCTCTAGTGAGGGGCATTCCTTTGGAGCACGGGTCAGCAAACTTTAGCATGTGGGACACATCCATATTTGTTGGTTTGTGCATTTTATAGAACTTCTTTCATACTACAAATGTAGACTTGAGAAGTTGTGACAATCACTGGTTCATGCTGCAGGCCGCAGGAATATATATCATAAGAACTCTCAACTGGTTATGGCAAAGTCACTACCTGGAGGGATCAAGGATTTCCTCCAGAAGAAGCCAAATCCCGAAGAGTTTTTGGTGTTACTTGGCTTGTTATATATCAGCTGTATTCTGTTATGAAAATCATGTGTGCCTTCACAGTTTTCCCAATTGACTTTTCCCTAAGAAGGTCTAACAGTGTGGACCGATCACTCTCTGAACATACACATTCCAGGTATTTGGAGAACAGCCTCAGGAAAGGCTTTCTTTGGAATCAGCTATCTCCCTTAGCCACTTTCAAGTACTACAGGAAACACCACCCAGGTGGGCGCCCAACCCCAGGTGGGCGCCCAACTTCCAAGGATAACAGTGATAACAGCCCACGTGCGAGTCTCCTGACTTAAGGTAAATTCCACAAGGAGACACCCAACTTCCGAGGATAACAGAGATAACAACCCACATGCAAATCTCCTGACTTAAATTCCACAAGGGGACACCACCTAGGTCAGGTGGACATTAAGTAATAGCTTTACACAATTTGGCTTGGACCCTCCCTTTGTATACCGGGACTTTCAGGGCACGGGACAAAGAAGAGAAAAGAGAATGGAAGAACTAGATGGGTAAGAACTTGTGAGGAACAAACTGAGATGGGGAAGAACTAGATTGAAGGGCTAGAAGAGAGTACTAGAGGAATGAGATGGAAGATGAGGAAAAGCCAGATGGGGAAGAACAAGAGGAGGAAGAGCCAGATGGGGAAGTACTAGCTGGGTAAGAACTAGCTGAAAAGGACATAGATGAGGCAGAGTTAAGATGAGAGAATTAAGATAGAACTTAGATAAGTGTAGAGAGAAATCAGGCAAGAAAGGAGCTAGGCATGAGAACAGAACTGAAGCTGTGTATAAAGGATATTATGCCAGAGGAATTAAAGCAAATGAACTATAGAGCTCCGTGTGCTGAGATTCTATTTCCTGAAAATGGTCCTCACTGTTAGTAGTTCTCTCTCCTGAGCCCCTGAGATGTATAATATTAAGGCTGGTCACGCTAATATTAAACAAGAGGTTCATAAAACCTGAATCTCTTATCTCTATCTTCAAAGAAAATGCTTTCTTTACTGGTCTTTGAGAAAACTCAGACATACATGGCTATGATTCAGATGGATACAGTTTGTGTGTCCCCAAAGTGTTGGAAGTTTGGTCTCCTGTGTGACAGTGCTGATACTGGGTTTGACCTTGAAGAGTTGAAGCCTTGGGGAGATTATACCTGATTCCTCCACTCTGGTTCCCTGCTTTCCAGCAAAATCTCTCCTTCACTCATTGACTCCCGTCAGGATGTCATCTGCTGCAAAATAGTGCAGCTGTCAGAGGTGGGGAGGGGTGGAGTGGGGTGGGATGCTCATTAGAGCCAATGCTGTGCCCTTTGGCCTTCCAGTCTCCGAAATTCTGAGTCAAATAAGCCTGTATTCTTCAAAATAACATATCTAATCTCAGGTATTTTGTTATGGCAATAGAACACACACACACACTCGAGGGGGGGATACAGGGGGAGGTTTGTATGTACACTAGAAATACATGAGATTGGGAGAAAGATAATAAGTGATGTAGTATGCATGCATTTTCAGGTTCTTTGAGAAAGTGAAGAGATAAAGTCGAATAAGAAGCTGCATCCTCGGCAATATTCTAGGTGGTGAAGAGTCACCATTCCATTGGTGTAAGTATGGAAGGTATCAGACTTATGGTGGAAAAGAAAAACAATAAAGATGGTAGCAAACACTGCTCAGCAGACCTCACTGTGGGTCTGGCAGATAGACCTTGACTGAGGGAGAGATCTCAAGTGTGGTTACTATAACCACAGATCCCAACAGTAATGAAAGTGTGAAAGTTACCTGGATGAGGTATAAAGAAAGCAGTGAGTATGAAGGAGATCACCTAGAGGAGGCCAGTGTGAGTAAAAGATGCTTAGCATAAGTCTGAAGACTGTCCATCTTCTAAGGCCCAGGCTGACTAGTGATCACAAAAAAATCAGGTCCAAGAATGTGGCAACACAGAAGCCAAATATATTAGTTTCCATATCCAAATGGTGTGTGTGTGTGTGTGTGTGTGTGTGTGTGTGTGTGTGTGTGTGTGTGTGTGTGTTTCCTCTAAGACTGGGGTAAGAAAATGCCCCAAATACTGTAACTCAGTGGCTTTGAACAAGTTCACTGTAGGAGGCCAGAAATCTCAATGAAGATGTGAAGGGGTTGTTTCCTCTTGAGGAGCTCATAAAGAGGCTTGGTTTTGTCTGCTTCTGAGCTCACAGTGTGGCCAGCAACCCTTGGCATGTTTTGGCTGGTAGAGCCTAGAATCACCCTCTTCCTCCGTTGTAACACAGTGCTGTCCTTGTGATTGATTCTCTGTCCCGTGTCTTTATTCTTCTCAGTCACATTGGATTAAGGACCCACCCTACTCTGGTGATGACTCTATTACCAAAGAAAATCTCATTCTGAAGGCTTTGGAAGGACATGAACTTTGAGGGGGACACCATCCAACAAATACCCCAGAGGAAACAATGAAGTCCAAAACGATGTGATGTGATGTGCCTGAGAGATCCAACCTATGGTGGTTCACTGGGAAGCGGAAGATCTAGAGAGAACTGAAGTAGTTCCCACTGGCCTCAAACTGTGGTGGCTCCCTTCTTGTTTCCAGTCATCCTGAAGCCTTGATGATTATCCTGCAGAGTGTGTCTTTACTCTTGAGAACTGGCTCAGAGCACAGGGGTCCAGGCTCTGGAGTGATATGAGAGTAACATGCCACCTTTGGAATCTTTCGCTTGGACCTCTGCAACCACTTGATTGCCCTTGGAGATCTCTCCTCGAGTAACATCCAAGCCCACTCCTATTTGGAGTGCACAGGGGCTAATGGGATCACTGGCTAAGGTGAAATGGTTGCAGATGGTAATGTGAAGACTAATTTATTTTCAGAGGCTTTTAGGAATTCATGTGCTTTTAATGATAGCTTACTCTAACCACAGATCCCTCATTTTCCTTCGTTCAGGGGAGAGGCTATTGCCCATTATTAACAACAGAGGAAGATAGAGTAGGCAGCTAATTGACCCAGCTAAGCTGACACAGTTGTGCTGGGGTTATGAAAGCTGAAGAGCTTTACTATGCTCCTAGGACTTCTGTCTGTTTTTCTTTCTTTCTTTTCTTAATATTGACTTCTTTAACCTCTCTTTAAGCCCTTTTCACTTACCTGCCTCTCTCTCTCACTCAGTCAAGCCTCTGTCTGCCAGGCACACAGTGAGGTCTGCTAGCTAGTGTTTTCTACACTTGTTATTGTTTTGTATCCTAAGTCTGATGCTGCCCACACCTACACCAATGGTCACTCTCCCGCCGCTCAGAAAGGGTAGAAATGGGTGGGGCTACGTGCTGTCAGTCACTCTGCTCTGGTCATTATCCCTGGATGAAGATGATGAGTTGGCTGCCACCTGGTAGGAAGAAAGAGAAACTTGGAAGACGGGGATGGGAAAATACATATCTATTTAGTCTTGATGTAAAAGGAGGGAATGGAGAGAGGTCTTCAAGAGCCAGAAACCATTAATTTCAGTAGGACATGTTAGGTCTTTAATCCAACTGGATTGCTCATCCCCAAAGTCCAGTGTCCCCCTGTCAGCATCCAACAAGGCTGCAGTCTCAAGGACAGCTGCTCTGCCTCTGCTACCATCTATGGAAACCACACTCTTGATCTTCCCATCTGAGTTTATGTCCTGCCTCTGATTAGTTGCAGGTTTATACATAGTTTTTTTTACAGATTTTAAGAGTTGGATTTTTTTTGTTTTTCACGAGAGCAGCCTTCAAGCTGTCAGAAGCCTGGGTTCATGAATGCTCTGCTCTGCCTCACATTCCATCCACCATGCCAGCCAAGAAAGCCCCAGAGCTTTGGGCACTGAGATAACAGTCTGGGTCTGAGAGTCACCAGAGACCTTTGTGGTTTAGGAAATGACACGTAATCACTCATGATGTGAAAAGTGTGGATTTGAAGTTAGGCCACCTTGGGTTGAAGGCCAGGTTCTTCATCTTCTATCTTTATCTTTCAAAAAAAAAAAAGTTAACTAAGCCTATTTTGAGAACGGCAAATACTGTTTATATATAAACACAAATGAAAGCATAGTATGGATGTACGTATAGGAAAATGACTGTCATTTCCCCACTGGAAACCTGGAAACCACATAGCACTAGACAGGGAGCAAAGGGAACTTAAACATTTTTTCAGTAATGACCTTGGTCCTTAATTTGTTTATTTATTTATTTTTTAATCTGAAGTGCTGTGGGATGGTCTGTATGTCAAATCTGTTGCTCTGATTGGTCAATAAATAAAACACTGATTGGTCAGTGGCCAGGCAGGAAGTAGGTGGGACAAGGAGAGAGGAGAATTCTGGGAAGCAGAAGGCTGAGGTGGAGAGACACTGCCAGCCGCCGCCATGACCAGCAGCATGTGAAGACGCCGATAAGCCACCAGCCACGTGGCAAGGTATAGATTTATGGAAATGGATTAATTTAAGCTATAAGAACAGTTAGCAAGAAGCCTGCCATGGCCATACAGTTTGTAAGCAATATAAGTCTCTGTGTTTACTTGGTTGGGTCTGAGTGTCTGTGGGACTGGCGGGTGACAAAGATTTGTCCTGACTGTGGGCCAGGCAGGAAAACTAGCTACACTGAAGTTACCAGGACAAAAAGTTGACATTGTAAAAGTTCTGGTAGCAGATTAGTTATATATACTACATCTCTTTTTCTATATTTTGTATCTGCTAATAAATTTATTTATATTTTTATTTTCCTATGACTTAATTACTCATAATTGTCTCCTATTTTTCTATTGGGCTGTCCTTTCCATGTTACTTTGAAATTTTTTTTATAAAGTCTGATTAGGATCAGACTGTGTGTGTGTGTGTGTGTGTGTGTGTGTGTGTGTGTGTGTGTACACTCACATGGATGTGAAGGTCAGAGGACAACCTCAGATGTCATCCCCAGAAATGTCACCTACCTCCTTTGAGACACGATCTCTCATTGGCCTGGAGCTCACCCATTAGGATAGATTACCTATCCAGCAAGCTCCAGCCTCTTTCTTGTTTCTATGTCCCAGCAATGAGATTGGAACTGTAGATGTGCACCATCGCACGTGACATCTTCACATGGATTCTGGAGTCCCAGCTCAAGTCCTTGTGCTTGCAAGGCCAGCGCTTTCCCGGATGAGCCGTTCCACTAGCCCCACTCTAAAGATGTTAAGTAGACATTTATTATAGCCTTTTGTTAGATACGCTTTTTATCATTTCCCAAAAGTCCCCTTTTATTTCTACATACACATTTTAAAAACACAGTCAATAAGTGGGAAAAAGCAATTTGCTTCTTGTAACAGTTCTTATGAGAACGGTTCAGATTCCCAATTTGGGTTCCACTAGGTTATTCAGGGCCCTGGATAAGCAGTCTACTCTTCCTTGGGCTATTGTTTGCATTATTGGATTATATAGGATTAGAGAGGAAGGGCTTGGAGGAGGCATGCCCAAAGTCACACGGCACAGACCAGGAGTGCTACCCACAGACATGGCTACACAAAACCAAAAAGAGGATTAAACTTGCAGGGTTCAGAAGAGGGATCCTGCGTGTTTAAAACATCTCTATTTACATCTCTTTCAGTTATTGATTATTTACTCATGTTTGTCAGACACAGAACTCAAGGCGGTCTTGAAGCTGGATGTATGAGAACTGGTTTCCACCAAGCCAGCAGTTCTTAGTGGACACTTGCAGGGTCTCCTTTAACTCCTTGCATTCTGATGCTGTCCACCAGGAGATGCTTACAGAGCCTGTGTCTGAGTCCTCCAGTGTCCTGAGACCGTACCCTACTAAGTTGAACCTGTGCTTCTGACCAACCTCCTACAAATCCCCTTTCTGCAATGCCCCCCTCTGCTTGGATTAATTTGCTTGTGTCTCACAGAACTCAAGAAAACATTTTACTTATACTTTTTGACTACCATAATATATATAGTAAAAGATACAGATTAACAGTCTGATGAAGAGCTACATGGGATGAGTTCTAGAAACTTCTTGAGTTCAGGAAATTCTGCTTCCATGGAGTTGGGGTACTTAATCCTCCCAATATGTGGATATGACCAACAACCTGGAAGCTAGGGCTGCTATGTAGTGGCTAAGGATTCTTAAGGGCAATTCATCATATCAACATGATCAAATTTAAGTCTGTTTCCACCGGACACCTTTCTCTAATGAAAGGGTTAAAGTGTGCAAGCCCCGAGCTCAACACCATGACTTCTTCCTGGTAATTAAACGCACTCCGCAGCCCACTCAGAGTCACTTCAGAAAGACAGAAGATGGTGATATCACACAGAAACTTCAGGAGATTTAGTTCTGTGCCAGAGGCTCCCACCACTCAAGAAATTACAGAGGCCATAGGAACTCTGCCCTGGGGAATAGGGAATCAAGACCAAATTATCAGAACAAAAGATGTTCCTGGCGCCTCACTCTATAACGGTGCTAGAAACCCTGTCTCAAGAACCAGGGCAGAAACTTTTCTAGAGATGCTGTGGTGCGGAAAAGCGAAAGGGTTTCGGGAATTCTGTGCCAAGAGCTCTGTGGGTAGAGGCGCGAGGATAAGTCATCTATATGTGTGTGTTTGGATGCATAGTATTTCTTGATTATTCCTAATTTTTTCTACTGTATTATTTATTTTTGTTGAAACCCCTGGCATGCTATTAAAAAAAAAAAATGGTAACGTCTAACAGAAATCTAGGTTTAATAGTGATATAGTATAGTCTTGCAAGATTCTCATATAGAGGAAACTGGGTGACAGATATATGAAAATAGTATTCTTGTAACATTTTTATAAAGCTAAAAGTACTCCAATAGCACACACACACATCATATATACGTATATATACACACATCTCACACATGGGTATACATGCACACACACACACACACACACACACACACACACACACACATATATATAATACCATATATTTATGGGGGCTTTCATGATCATCGCTGCAATTTATTTTTGCTTTGTTTTTCTTTATCACTTGTCTGTGCCTCTAACACTAGCGTTCCCTTCTTTTGAGTGCTTTGTACTTAAGCTAGCTTCTGGGTTGTCAGACTGAATAGCCATGCAGTTTTGCTGAGAGACTGATACTTCGGCTGTGTGCGCTTTGTCAAGTTTTTTGGTGTTTTTTAGCCTGTTACTTCCTCTTTTTAATGTATACATATGAAATGGAATATTGTTCCCTTCCTTCTGGGAAGAATGAGAAAGTTTATGGAAAGTGTGTGTGTAAAACCCCTGGCATAGGTAAGTCTGAGTGCTGTGGCCACCAGCAGCAGCAGCAGCAGTAGCAGCAGTAGCATCTCCAGGAGTAGAATCCATTGCAAAGTATTTTATTGACCTACCATGGTTTTGATAAGATTAATGTTTGTTAATATCAGTCTTATACTGGACAGAAACATTTTCCATATTTTCACAATTATAGTGTGAAATACAGTGTCATAAAGTCCTAGAGGATTACAATCAAAGCTGATGGTGAACTTCAGAAGGAAAGAGAAATGGGCACATAGGAAAAACACTGACTTGAGGATTGTATTTTTTGGGTCTTGTGTGTTTTGTGGGGCGTTTCTCATCAGACTAAGCCTCTATCCCTCTCACACCTGCACCCTGGTCTGATCCCCAGGAAGCTATACTTTATGGACTGGGGCAGCTAGGTTCCTTGCCCCTCCTAGAATCAAGTGGAAATGTCAATGGGATGCTGAAGATCAGAAGCAGGAATGTTGCTGATTGAAGCCAAGGTTCCTTTAAATACTTCTCTCTACACTCATTTCTATAGGGGTCACCATGTTCTGGTAATGAATTCCTCCCGTGCAAATACTCCCTGAATTAAACTTTTCTAAAATAACTTGAATTAACGCTGACATCAATTTAATCACCAATGAATTTGTTTTCACCAGTTATAATTTAATTTATCATTGTAGGTGGATTTTTGAACAATGACATTAAAAATGGTACCCAAGGTTCAGAGGAAGTTATTCTAATATGCTTTTCTTCAATAACAGATGTTGATGAATGGAAGCATCAAAATGATCCTCATTTCTAACTCAGATAAATTTCCTGTTTAAAAAAACAAACAAACTCATGCTTAGTGTATATTACTAAGACCATTACATGTTGGGGCTAGAGAGATGACTCAGTGGATAAGAGTGCTTACTACTTTTGACAATGACCCAGGTTCAGCTCCCAGCATCCACATTGGGTAGCTCACCTCTAACTCCTCTTGCAGGGGATCTTATCCTGTCTTCTAGTTTTGCAGGCCCATGCACGCACAGGATATACATACATACACTCATACACACACATACACACACTAAATAAGTAAACAAATGAATAAATGATCATTTTAAAAAAAGAATATCATAGTCTACATAAGGATTTATTTAAGAGCAGAGAATATTTGGAAACTTTACAGTGTGCTAGGCTCCCTTCTAAGCTATTTTAATGTTTTAATTTTTAAAATACACCAAGAGGCAGGTACTACTATAATTCACTGAGAGGCAGAGAAGTTAAAAGGTTGCTTTAAGACCACATGATGCATAAATGGACATGCTAAGATTTCACTCCAAGCATCAGAACCTGTATGCCAGCTCTTGGGACCATTGTTGACATGATGGCAAAGGTATGGAGTGATTTCACAGTGATTTTCAAGAGCTGAATGTACTTGTTACCATTATAGCAAAACATCAATGACATCCCATAATTGGCTAATTCTGAGTATTTAACATATACTTCAGAGTTTAGGGAAACCTAAAGGGATGGTGTAATGCTCCAGGGCTAGTAACAGTAGAAAAACAATACTATGAGGACGTGAAATGGGTCTTGGAATCTGAATAGTTACTAGGCATAGATGTAGCTCGAGGAAGGCTGCCAAGCGGATGCTGCCAAGCAAAGCTGTTGTGACCATACAACATGGAAGCCAGGGCGAGAAATACTACCTGCTCGTTCTCTTTCCATTCACTCCTCTTCTGATAATTTCTTACTCAGTTTCATGCAGCTACAACAAAATATCTGGAGTTGGGGGACTGTCTAGTGAAAAGAGGTTTCTTAGATCACAGTTCCGAAGGTTTAACACGGCACTGGCTTTGCTCAGCTTGCTGGGGGTAGCATGACAGATGGTACCCAAATGGTAACACACAAGTGGAAGAGAACACAGGCAAGGAAGAAGAGCTTCGTGGGGGGGGAGCTTGGCTTATGGCTAGCAACTCACTCTTGTAGAACTCTCTAGAAAGACTGCATTCCTTAGAAGCATTCTCCCCTACTAGATACCTAACCTCTTCCCAAAGGTCTCACCTCTTAAGGGTCTCATTACTTCTTTAAAAATTTATTTTATTTTAGCTGTGTGTGTGTTGGGGGAAGGGGGATCGTATACATGAAGACCATCATATACATGAAGACCAGAGGAGGGCCTCATTTTCTCTGCCTTGCCAGCAAACACCAGTGATCCTCCTATAACCGGTGTGGTTCTGGGGTTACAGGCATACCCAAGTTGTCTGGCTTCTAATGTGGATGCTGGAATCTGAACTGCAATCCTCAGGTTTGCAAGTGCTCACACTCACTGAGTCATCTCTCCAGTCCCCAGTACATCTTAACATTGGCACACTGGGCCCTCAAGCCATAACATCTCTTCTGCCCATTAAACCTGAGCAGAAGCCAGAGAGCCCAGAGCTCTGTTGGAGTGTATAAAGCTCTCCTCGAAGGACCTGGAGCTTGGAGGGAATGGTGAATATCTAACAGAGCAAGCTTTTCTACTTAAGGAAATAATTTTCTCCTGAAATCAGAAATTTTGTACAAAACTGAAATCCAAAGATAAATCAGCATTATCAAAAGTGTGTTCTTTAAAAACCATGTGTACACTGAGTTAACAGCCACATTGAAGATTAAAATATAGAAGTGGTGATTCTATTTGGAAAGATTTTGAAGATGTTTAAAGAATCGGTCTGGAGACACTGTTAGACTTTAATGGATGGTTGTGGTGGGCACTCAGAAGAATGGAATCGTAACAGGAATGCTGTCAGCGTCCTGTACTGTGCAGAGTAGAGAAACGCAAACTCCAGAGTGAATGTATGCTCTTGATATGGGCACAGCCAAGTCAAGGACCCCACAGCCTTGGGCTCTGACTGATGGCAAAGACTTCCTGAGGGACTGAGGAAGTGTGTCTAGAAAATGTCCACTACAGCTTTCTTTCTACCCAATATTAATGGCCTGAAGAGTGCTCCTCCAGAGAGGGCTCCTACTGACATTAGCTGAACCTGCCTACTGATCCAGTGGTATACTGTAAACCCTGCTTCCTTGTTAATAAATATCTAATAACCCCACCTCTCCATAAAGCTGTATGCACCAATCTCACCGCTCTGTTCAACTCTAAATACTAAACTCTCTGAATTTCTAGGGTGTTTCCAGCAGAGAGCTCAGACAAATGTCAGCTTTCTGTATGTCCGTGTATCCATCTGTCTGTCTTTCCTTTACTCTCTTGCTTCCCTAGTCAGGTCCAATCCTGGAGTCCTGCTGGACACCACACCATACTTCATGGGGTCTCAGATAGAAATGAGAATGTTATCAGGAGTGGGACTACAGACCATTCATGCTATACAAAGAATCTGGTTACATTTTATCCATGCCCCAAGGCTTTGAGGAAGTCAAAGTTTAAAGATGACCAGCTCAACTGAAATTGAGAAACTTCAGAGCTGTCTAGCCTTCAGGATATGACAGCTACTGTGGGCTGGTTTTAATATGAACCAGAAACGAAAAGTAGAACAGAAAAATCCAAAAAGTTTTCAGTTTTCTGAGAAAAGGAGCATGGGTCAAGCTGTGAATGGGGACGGTGTGGTTGGCAGAGCTTAGAGCAACTAGGGAAAAAAGCCAGTATTGCCCTTGGTGGCAGATAAGGAATTGAATAACACCTATGCTGGGACTAGTGTATGGGAGAGAAAATGCAGTTGATCTTCCCTACAGGAGGCGGTGCGTCTGGGACACTCTGCACAAGGCCACCTGTGCCATTATTTCCTCCTTATTTGTTTCATTTCTCAGTCACTCAGATGATCAGGTCATCACAGATGTGGCCTAAGAGGGGCCTGACTACCACACAAATTGGTACAAACCTTCCTGTCATCCATTCTACACTGGTTTTGGAGGTATGTAACATGTAAGAGTTACAGGGTCATGGAGGTTCCCACACACACCTCAAACGAAGGCCTGGGAAGCCGGACAACTTGTCAAAGTGCCAAGATACCCGAAGGCAGCTCTCGGGAAGATGATACATGAAGCTTTGAGGGTGAAGCCACAGATAAAATGGACAAGCCAAGGAGCTTACGTTTGCCAGAAATATGCAACATCTGCCAAGGAAAGCTGCATGGAGCCAGCAAAATCAAATCAAGAGAGAGGGCACACGGGCTTCATTTGGAAGTCACTGGGGTGGGAAAGCTCAGGCTCTTTGGAACACATATCACGACACCATAGATCCCAGACAAGAAGCTACAGGGTTTCTTACATTCCCTGGATTTCAGGCTTGGTTTGATTCTCTTTTACTTTATTATTCTCCCTTTGGACATGGAAATCTTTGCTCACTGCCACTGAATTTGGGAAATGTGTGTAACTTGTTTGTTTCATAGGGGCTCATAGACTTTTTAAAGGAGCCTTGGATCTCAGGGAGACTCTGACCCTACAACCTGACCAGTGATGAACTGGTTCGGATTGTAGGATTATCAGAGAGGAGCTGAATGCTTGTTTGCATTGTGCCATAGATGTGAGTCTTGTGGAGGTCACAGGCAAAATGTTATGAGTGTCTCAAAAAGGCTTATGTATTAAAGGCTTGATCTGTACCCCTTAGTGCTATTTTGTGTGGGGGACTGTGGGAGTCCAGCTCCTACCTTTCCCACTTTTTCTGGGGTTCTTAGGAGAAGGAGAGAGGAATAAAAAATATTAGGTAGAGAGACCTAGATGATGAGATGAAAGGCAGAAACACAGGATAGCTTCGGGAGGGCTTGGGCCAATACCCAACAGCCTCGAAGGTTTATTCAAAAGGCTTTTTATAACATGCCAAGAAGAGAGGCAAGAAACCTCCCCCTTGCAAAATCAAAACACACTGTACAGCCAAGTGTAGACTCTTCCAAACACCTAGTAAATGTCAGGGACAAGGATAGAATCTCTAGTTAGTGGAAAAATACAGACCCCCATAAGACAAGGAACTAGATCATCTTACAGTCAGGTTGCCTAGCAACAGGACATTGAGTCAGAGCCCTTGACCCTTTCACCCTGTAAACATCCTATACAAACATCCTGTTAGCTTGTCCCACCTTATGCAGGTAACAGCTTCTTTCTCCCCCCACCCTGCAGGAACTTTATAAACCCTCCTGGAGAAAAGTAAAGTTGCACCTTGATCAGAATCTTGACTTGGTGTGTTTCCTTTGTGTCTCCTGTCCCTTTCATTCCATCCTTAGGGTGATCAAGAACCCGTTGAAGCCCTGCTGGCCGGGGCAAGTAAACACGCCTGTGACCAAATCATCTCCTTATGCAGCCTTGCTGGGTAAAGCAAACTTATGCTTGAACCCTGAGTAATTTGGGCTTCCACAATTTTGTAAGATTATGGAAATGTTAGGAGGTAGGGCCTGTCTCCAAGAGGTAGATTTTTCGGTGTGTGTCCTTGGAGGCTACATCTTGTCCTGCAGACTTCTCTGGCTCTTTTTCTGCATCTTTCCTATGTTGAGGTGAAGAGCCATTGCCGCATTTTCTATTCTCACTACTGTAATGCTCTGTCTGACCAGGGACCTAAAAGCCACCAGACTAAGGACTCTGAGCTAAAAATTCTGAAACTTTGAGATAAAATAAATCTGTCACAGCTATAAGAAACATAGCAATAGGCTGGTACAAAAATAATTGTGTTTTTTTTTTCATTGTTGAAATTTGCTGTTTGATATGGAGTACATTCTTAATAAGTGTGGTTAGGTCATACATCATTTTAATGCACATTTCTTGGCTTATGGTTTTTTAATGCTGTATATTTTATATTATGGAACTTATGTAAGAGAAAAAAGAAAATTCAAGTGTTTTTAAAAGTGTAAGTTTATTGTATTTATTAATTGTATTTATTATTATTTGTGTGTGAGTGTGTGTGTGCGTGTGTGTGTGCGCGTGCGTGTGTGTGTGTGTGTGTGTGTGTGTGTGTGTGTGTGTGTGATATGTGTATATGTGAGCATGCATATGGAGATCAAAGCCTTATGGAGTTAGTTCTCTCCTTCCAGCTTCATGTGGGTCCCATGGACTGAGCTCAGGAGCTTTGGCTTGCACAGCAAGTGCCTTTACCCACTGAACCATCTTGCTTGCCCCTCAGGTTACTTTCTTATTCAAATGCAAAATGCATAACAATGCAATCAAGACAACTTGAAACAACAATAACACATTTGGTCCAAGAACTGCTAAGAAATGCACGGTGCACTGGTGATTCAAGAAAATTTTCAAAGGAGACAAAGCCTTGATGAGGAGGAACAGAGGGCCAGCCAGGAGAAGTTCACAGCAACGATCCAGAACAACCAGGAAAGCTAGTCGTCTTTTTTTATATATACTTAACATAATTTTTTGTTGATTCTTTGGGAGTTTCATATCATGCACCCCAATTCCACTCATTTCCAAGTCCTTCTGCCCTCCACCTTTGTAGCCTGCCCCCTCAAAGAAAATTTAAAATATAAAATTTAAGATTTAAATAAGAATAAACCACATCTCTATCTCCTCTATCGATTGCAGGCTTCTCAAACCAGTCACAGGAAAGCTGGTCTTCTGACATCTACATGAGAGATTGCTAAAGGACTCAATGTGAACCATTCAGCTATCTGACATTTGGGTAAATTGAAAGGGTGAAAAACCTTGATAAATGGGTGTCTTTTGAAGTGGATCAAATTTTTAAAAATGCTGCTTTGAACTATCATCGTCCCCTCCTAGTCTACCCAACTACAAGGAACTGTTTCTTGATTGGCTCATGACATGTAACTGCAAGTGAATTGTCTACAATAAACAGTTATGACTAGCTTATGGTTCCATGGAAAAGAAGCCTCAGTGCACTCTCCAAAGCCAAACTTGTCCCCAAAAAGGTCATGGTCATTATTTAGTGGTTTGCTGCTCATCTGATTCAGTATAGCTTTCTGAATGCCCGTGAAACCATTACCCCAGAAGTGTACTTAGCAACTTGATGGGACACATCAGAAACTGCAAGGCCTGCCACTGTCATTGGCCAGCAGAAATGGCACAATTCCACTCCACAACACTCAGTGGCATGTCACAAAACCAGTGCTTCAGAGGTTGAACACGTTGTTCTGTGAAGTTCTGCCTAATCCACCACATTCCCCTGGCCTTGGGCCAACCTCCTTCTCTGTCTTCCTGCATCCCGCCAACTTCTTGCAGAGAAAATGCTTCCTCTGCCAGCAGGATGCACAAAATGCTTTCCAAGAGTTTGTCAAATCCTGAAGCACAAACTCTACACCACACACACAAACAAACTTACTTCTCATTGGCAAAAATGTGTTGTTGGTTATGGTTCCCATCTTGATTAATAAAGATGTCTTTGAGCATAGTTAGACTCACTTAAAATTCAGAGTCTGAAACTGTGGTTCCTTTTGCAATGAACTTCTCTGTTCATTCAAAATATCACTTTTCAAATGGCAAATTCATTTTCGAATCCACAAGTATATAAATTGAGGAACTTTGGGGGGAGATTCTGTAAAACCCTTACCAGTAAATTTTATTGTTCTCAGATTTTTTATTTGCTATCTCTCTTGAGTTCTTTTTCTAGTATTTCATTACAACAACTATTTATCTATACTGAGTTTGAGGGTGTATGTGAGTGAAGGTGTGTGTATGTGTGTGTGCATGACATGAGCATGAGTGTGTTTTTATGCATGCAGTGTACACACGCATAAAGGCCAGAGATTAACACTGAATGTCATTCTTCAGGGGCTATCCACCTTGTATTTTTTGAGACAGAATTTCTCACTGGAACTCAGGGCTTACTGCTGATCAGGCTAGGCCTGTCTGCCAATGAGACCCTAAGGATACTTTTGCCCACACCTTCTCAGGGCTGGGATTACAAGTGCATGCCATCATAGCTGGCTTTTTAAGTTGGATCCCAGGACCAAACTCCGGTCCTCGAGTTTGCATAGTGTGATACTTAAGGTTGTTTTCTTCTGTTTTTGTCCACATCAACTTGACACAAGTTGACAAGATGACAAAACTCATCCGAGAAGCGGGAACCTCAGCTGAGAATAGGTTTCCTCAGAGAGGCTGGGAGATCAGCCTATGGGGCATTTTCTTGATTGATGATTGATGTAAAGGACCCAGCCCACTGCGGGTAGCAGGTGGTCCTGGGTTCTACAAAGTAAGCTGAACAAGGCAAAAAATACAAGCATTCCTCCATGGCCTCTGCTTCAGTTCCTACATTCAGATCGTGCCTGAGTTCCTGCCCTGACTCCCTTCATGATAGACCCTAACTGAAAGCTGATGTAAACGTGCTCTTCCCACATTGCCTTTGATCACGATGTTTTATCACAGCAGTAGAAACCTAACTAGAGCACATAGCAAGCGCTTTCCTGACAAGCTCTTGGTTTCTGAGAACACTGCTTCAAGTTTATTGCCTGCTTGGCTGATTAAAAAACAGGATTGTCATGGTGCACAAGGAGCAGCAATTAAAATTCTGCCTAAGCACTTGTCAGCCAAGGGGGCTCTGGGGCTGTGTTTGGTTCTGCCCAGCAGATTCACCTGGAATGGGTTATGCACCTTCATGTATTTCATTTCACCCATACAATAGCATAGATGCTATTATTTGTTCATTTTACAGATATTAAAATTGATTGATCTCCTGTGAATGGAAAGCTAAAATTATTTTTCTAACAGTATTATCTCAACCTGTGCTTCTCAAGACACTAAGGGAACTCAGAAGGGAAAAATGCCTCTGAAATGGATACTTGGAAATGAGTGTGGACATTCACCAGATGATTTTTAAAAAGCCTTAGGGAATGCTATTGGTGGGTAAGGCCACCAGGTGTCTAGGGGTGTTCTGCATGTCCTGGCATGATGAACCATTCATCCACATAGCAGTGACCCCACTTAAGAAGCACTCACCCCACTTTCCTTTAAGGGTGTGGTCCTGAGAGGTTGACGATGCTCTAGTGGATGGCCCTATATCCATAAGAATATGGGAATATTGGACTCTGAATTTTTAAAAGAAGAAGAGGAAGAGGAGGAGTGGGAGTGGGAGAAGATCTGGAAGGAGATAAGGGGAGGAGTAGGGGATGAAGATGATCAAAATACATTGTATGCATGTATAAAATTATCAGGTTGTAAATACGTTATATTTAAAAAAAAGAACCACTGACCCATATGATACTAAAATAAAGTTGAAGAACAGAGGAATCATTTATAATTTGGAAATAAATATGAGAATATTCTTATATGCATCATTTTATAGATTTTGTTCAGTATCATTTAAAAAGTGGGACTGATGAAGACATTACATTTGTATGTAAGGATTCTTAAGGCTATTGATGAAATGAAAGGTAAAGAAAAACAGCAATACTCTAAAGTGAGTAAAGAGTTTCTTGATGATAAGGTGTATTGGAGTCTAGAAGCCCCCTTTTGCATCCTATGTAAAACTAGTATAAAAATTATGTGCATTTCCAGTATTTATTGCTATTTCAGGCAGTACTTTCTAAGAAGCGGACCAGCTTTTGAGAGATGTTTCTGGGAAGCTCCTTGCTAAGCTCATCTCTCTCCAAGCAGGTGAGTTATAGCTCAGCTTTCCATGGGCCTCCTTGTTTCTGTCAGATTATGAAAATTGTCCAGGGGTAGGACCAGGGTTTTTCTGATCAGACTTGAGAAGGCAGAGACAGGAAGAAGCATTGCCTTGGATATTTCTGCTTCCTGGCCCTTCCTGTCGATACATGCAAAAGTTCTCCACCAAATGGCCCTTCGATTTATGTCAGTGGTCACAAGGGACTTCCCTGGGGTCACCGTAGGAGAGACTGGAGCAAGAACTGTCGTATAAATGATGAAAGCAGAAAGAAGAAAGGTGTGGGCTGCGGGTAGTCTGATTCTAGGATGCTGAAGGTTAAGTCAGCTTCAGTCCTAGTTGCGCCATTCATTGGTCATGTGAGTCTCCGTCAGCACCAGCCTTTTCATAAAATGGGGGACAATACTACTGCTCACATCAGAGTTGTGACAAAATTAGTTGAAATTATTAGCATAAAATTATTTGACGTAGAACACACAGTCAGTAAATGCAAACCATGTTATCCACATCTGACCATATGCTACGTCCTCAGATCCACTCCCCACCATACAACACCCTGGATAAAACTCCACTTTCCACACTGAGGTACAGTTTTATTATCTTTCTATCCACTTTCCACACTGAGGTACAGTTTTATTATCTTCCTAGATAATAAATGTAAAATGCCCACAAGGCTCACTAGTTGGGATGAGCTGTGGTTAAGGCATGGAAAAGAGAGAAAAAAGCACCTGGAGGAGAGCTGCATGCAGCCAGTCACATGTGGACACGAAGACGAGAGAGAAAGAAGGTTGGGTGTAGCAGGAATCTTAAAAGTTCTTATTAATAAAATCAAACCCGAGGCCAGTTATTGGGGTCCATGCTGGTAGATCAGAGAGACAGAACAAGCCATAGCTATCTCACCTTGCCGGATCCTCAGCTGGTCTTGTTTCCTCAAACTGGAAGCTTCTGTGTCCTCATCCCAATGGCTCTCAGCTGAACTGCTGCTCCATAGCCTGAATGCTTAACCAGCCAAAATCTTCTAGTTTCTGGTCCTCACGACTTATATTTCTTTTTGCTTTTTACCACCACTCCCTGGGATTAAAGGCTGGCTTTCTGGGATTAAAGGCGTGTCACCATGCTTGGCTATTTCCAATGTGGCCTTGAACTCACAGAGATCCAGAGGGATTTCTATCTCTGGAATGCTAGGATTAAAGGTGTGAGTGCCACCATTTTCTAGCCTTTGTATTTAGTGGCTGTCTGTTCTCTGACCCCAGATAAATTTATTAGAGTACACAATATTTTGGGCAACACAATACCACCACAGTTGGGGTTAATTTCTTCTTGAAGTGGAGCTAAACTAAGGCAGACAGATTTAGACAAAAATGAGGCAGGAGAGTGGATGATTTGTAATTCCAGAAACAGGAAGTAAATGCTGTTAGTAATTCTCGTTGCTGAAAAATTCTGATTTTCCATTTTATAACAATATTTAAGATACTCCATATTTTTCTTGAAACTCTATCTCCCCCCCCCACTATTTAAAATCTAACAGGTTATTTCAATGCTCTTCTTTTGATTTGGGTTTTGAGTCAGGGTCCTAGCAGGCTGGGTATAACTCTGGACACTCTGAATTCTGTTTCCTCATCTGTCCAAATAGCTGGAACTACAGGAACAGGCTACAGCGCTAGATGTAGGGGTTCTTCTTAGTAACTGCCTCCCATACCCTTGTTTAGAAATACTGTCCACACATCACAAAGAGGTGTACTTCCATTATTATTATTATTTGTATGAACACACAAAAGCATCCTTAACCAAGTGCCTAGCACCATGTCTGTTGTTCTGTAAGATCTTACATTTTTTTATTCAAAAGAAATGAGAAGAACAACGTTGATAAAGTATCACAGACAGAGATGTAACAGGAGGCCTGGAAAAATCTCAACAACATGGGTTATCATCTGCATCCATGCTTATTTCTGGAGCTAATCATCGATAATTTCTCTGTACATTTCCCGTTACATCTCACATCTAATTCTACATCACTGACATTAATGAGAGGACTCGAGGGAAACGTGTGCTTAAAGGAGACTATTTTTGTCTCATCATTAATTAATTTATTCATATCTTTATTCAATACAATTTTTATTGAATAATTGTCTATTATGTCTTAGGTTATGTTCTAGGCCCAGTGAATATATGAGTCAAGAGTTCTTCCTGTGTGGATTGGATTCTGTCAACTTGATACAAATTAATTACCTAGGAAAAGAGAGCCTCAGCAGAGGAAGTGCTGCCATCAGATTGGCCTATGGGCAAGTCTGTGGGACATTTGCTTGATTGGTGATTAATGTGGGAGAGCCCAGACTACAGTGGACAGAGTCATCCCTGAGAAGGTAGTCTTGGGTTTTATAAGAAAGCAAGCTAAGCTGAGCAGCGGTGGTTCACACCTTTAATCCCAGTACTCAGGAGGCAGAGGCAGGTGGATGTTTGTGAGTTCGAGGCTAGTCTGATCTATAGAGCTAGTTCCAAGACAGCCAGGGCTACACAGAGAAACCCTGTCTTGAAAACCTAAAAAAAAAAAAAAAAAAAAGAAAGAAAGAAAGAAAAAAGAAAAGAAAGGAAGGAAGCTGAGAGATAGCCATGGAACAAGCCAGTAGGTAGCCTTCCTCCTGGGTCTCAGATTCAGTTCCTGCCCCTAGCTTCCTGTCTTGTCTTCCCTTGATATTGGACTGCAACCTGTAAGCCAAGTGATCCCTTTCCGCCCCAAGTTGCTTTTGGTCAGTGTTTTATCCCAGCAACAGAGAGAGAGAGAGACACTAAGTGCCTTATGGAATCTTACATTCTGATGAGAACGGAGAGAAAATAACAGCAAAGCAGATGTGGGAGAAGGGAAAGTGGGGTGGGGGCGGTAAAAATGAACGTAGACGCCCATTGGGAGCCATTTTAACTCCCTACACAAGGGAAGCTGGTACTCGTGAAGATGGAGGAAAACAGCTGGGCTGGAAATACATGTAAAAGGTAGAGCTGATGGATATGTTGGCAGATTGTTCCAGTGTGGGTCTTCCTTTGCGACAGACCATTCCTGAGTGTGGCCACCCCGACTCCAGCACATACCAATAATCTGTGGCCAGTTGCTAAGTGTTTGTGCTTCAGTTTCTACATCGGTAATGCATCTCAGTAGCTTGAATGAATGAATCCATGTATATGAAATTCATAGCACAATGCCTGCCCCCCTCAGGCAGCATTCAATATGTCTACCTGTTATTATTGATTCCACTGTGCAAGCTAGCACATTTGTGAGCCGAAGCGATCGTACTCAAACCACTTGATTTACAGTGGGCAGTGGGAAGAGGGTGGGGAGAGAATGCCAGGTGCTGGTCTAAGACTGTTGATTTGTCCCTGTGCTGAATGAATGGGGGACACATGCTCCTCTCACGATCGTGAGTCCATGCAGGCTGTAAAAGGCTGTTCATAAAGAAACTTAATACCTTTTTTCATCTTTGATAATTCCCCCTCAGATCCCCTTCTTTATTCGAGCACATTATTCATCTGTAATATAAAAGAGATAATATGGAAATTAGAGCACTAATTTCAGCCGTTAGGGGAATCGGACCAGAGTGTGGGGATTAAGAGACAAAAGGACACATGGGAAGAAAGAAACACCTTCCAGCCAGGTTGCTTTGAGCCTCTGGGTTTTTATGAACAATTTTCAGAGGGTTGAGTGGAAAATACCCCTTTTATTGGGACATTTCTGAATGTGGTATCATTTAATGGTATGTACAATAACTGGTGATTCCACACAGAAATTTCTTCAGTGGTGGATTGAGGTATGTTGAAGGGGAGCACCACTCAACGTCCTGCTTTATCATTATCTTTATATTTATTAATGGTAAAACCTGCCATTAACTGGGCACTGATTATAAACTGAACACTAAGCCAAATACCAACATGTTTTATGAATGTCTTGCCATAACCCAGTGTAGATCTCCCTGGTACAGAGAAGTAAAAAATGGAGGCCAGAAATAGACAAGGAACCGGCTCAAAGCAGCTCACAGTAAATGATAAATCTTGGGATTTGAACTTGGGAAATCCATTACTAAGTGTTGTGGTTAACCATTGTACACTAATACCCATGTCTATCAAATATCTTATTGAATTTTTATGCTACCTGTGTGCCTGTGTGAAATATAAACCCATAAAACTAAAAAAATAAAACAACAAACCATGTTATTTTTAAAGGAGCAGAGGCAAACAGATTGGCATATTATAATTCAGGTGGAATTGGATGCCTCCTTCAGTAATTCAATTTTAGAATCACTATCATGGATTGCTCACCATGTGGTATAATTCAAAAAATGCATAAAACTCCCTTCTTTTTTTCCTAAGTTAAAAATTACCTGTCCTGCCATTTAAAGATAAGTAAGAAGAAACAAACCTGCAATATTTGATTCATGTACGGCTTGGCTCTCTCTCCACATTACTATTCTAATCACTTCAGGCCATGGACTTTGTTGATGTGACGTTTTGTTTATTCTAGAGAGAGAAATAATACAGACTGAAGTCACAACGTCAGGAGGATGTACAGACAGCCTCCCTCCACCGTCTCATCCCAAAGAAGAGTGAGACAGCATTGCCTTTCACAAATTAACATCCTTCCTAAGAGAGGAATGCAGTGGAGTCACACTGTCCAACCCGCGACACTTGCCACCCTTGGCCACCACCACTGAGCCATGGAAGTGAAACTAATCTGATCTGGGAATCGCTGACAAGTGTGATGTGCACACCAGGCTTGATGATAGCATGATAAAGCAAACACAGACTGCAAACTATCTCAACATTTTTTTTTGTGGATCATGTTTTAATGATAGACAATGCTTTACGACGAGTGAATTAAATAATGTAGATTATGAAATTCAATTTCACTAGCTTCTTTTTCATTTCTAATGTGGCCTTTAAAATGCTTGAAACTGTACAAGCAGTTCATGTGATTTTTCTTCTTGGTGGCTCTGGCCTGGAGTTGCATATTTGCTTTATTTCCGTCTCCACGTTGGAGATTAATGGGAGAAGGGGCCGTGCCATCCAATACACAAAAGCATAAAATGCTGCAGTTCTTATTCAGTGAGGAAGTAATGTCAGGCCCTTGCCACATTGCCCAGGCTGAAGTTCCACAAAGCCAAATATTATCTTGACAACTCATTTGAATAACGCGAGGTGTCCTAGCCTTGCAGTCAAGTATTCCTGATCTTAAGTATCGAATAACCATGTGAGCTGGAGTAGCTGCTACATCTGTATGTTGCTGCATGTGCTCCAGACCTACCTTGTGTTACACCCTCTGTCATTGACCTGAATTGGTGCAGGTGACATTGGATTATTCCACTCATATTCCCAGGCTCCTTGCAGCCAGCACCCCAGGACTTAGGTATGTTGTTCTTCCCATGGGAACACTTCAGCATCTTGTATCCTAAAGTTCAAGAGAGCCAGCCCTGGCAGGCTTGATTAATTGAAGGCCAAACACCAGAAAAAAAATGCTTCCCACTTTTTAGTTGAGGCACATAGTTCTGCGACACACCTCACAGCCCGCTCAGAAGGGCCTGGCAGGATTCAGTTGATGCCTTCAGAAGTAGCCAGCTTCCTAGTACAAAGTGCCAGCCTCTCCCTCTTCCACGTTTCTTCATTTGTGCTCCCAACCTGCTCCCTGGCTCAGGTCTCAAAATAATTACCTGTCACAAACCTTTGCTCAAGGCTTTCCTGGAGAGGGCTAGGACAAGGCACTTTTAGAGAGGGAACCCTGGAAAATAGGACCTTTATTTGTGTAAATTGGGAATGATGGAGCTCATTTGAAGGGTTGTAGGAATTAGAGATAACATACAGAGGCCCTAGCAGTAACCACCAGCACTCATTAGCATCTCCATCTTTATCATCTCCTTAATACTCTGAAGATAACATTTCACAATGCTTTTTTTTTTTTTTTTTTTTTTTTTCCTTAAGAGGAGAGGGTTTTGAGGAAGTTCTTTCACATGAGCCTTGGGAAAAGCAATGATTTTCAAAAGTTTCTTATGATATTTTCTACTATTCGAAGGTAGCCCAGAATATAAGAAATAAGAATTTGTAAAAATGTTCCTTGGAAAAATGTATGCATTTTGGAAAGGAGAGAGGACAGAGGATGACTTCCTGGGATGCAGGCTTCTAGTCTGGGACCTATCACTTTAGCTCCACCTTTGATATATAAATGTGAGAAATACAAGCTTGGGTGAGGTCTCACACTTGCAGTAGGTTTATATAGGAAAGCAAAGGCACTTTCCACTGAAATTGATTTTTTTTAAGTATCAAGAAATTAATGTGATTAACCATATAAACACCAAACAAAAACTAAAGTGTCAGGTTCTTTTGTCTACAAATACCTGTTCTTCCCCAAGCACTGACAGTAGGAAATTATTCTGAGTCAGTACAATGGAAACTCAGGTGATTTGGGGGTTCCTGTTTCTTCTCCCAGAGGTTGTATCTAAGTTTATGAAGGGGCTGATGAGGAGTCAGCTACTATTTATCATAAGGTCATTGGGTCAGGAGCAAAGAGGCTGTTTGGTCCTAGGCCAGCATCTTTCTGGGCCATTAACTATGGAAATATACCTCAGCATCTGTGGTATCAGATTTTCTGTTCGGTCACTTGTTTACTATAGAGAGCTCCTATATCCTTCTAGGTTTGACAATACAATCTCCCTCTGGGTCCTCTAGTACCTTATTTCCTGTCCATTTTTTCTCAGCTACATGAGAAGAAAATACTTGGTTGTTCCATATATAGTTTGTGTATTCTGTCAAGTATCAGACATCACACACAAGTGTGGTAGACTGAATAAAGGCCTTCTGAAGATGTCCGTGTCCTACACTCCAGAACATTACTGTGCTGTGTTTCATGACAAACTGAGATTAATGTGGTAAAGAAAATTAAGGCTGTTGATTGGCTGATTTTATGATGAGCTGTAGGTAATCAGAAGAACCTAAATATGGAAGGGAAAAAAAAAAGGTGTCTTGTCAGAGTGATTCAAATGTAAGAAAGACGTGGCTGCCTGTTCTTAGCTTTAGAGATGAAGAAATGAATGACAAGGAATATGGACAACCAATGGAAGGTGGAAATTGCACAGACATAGTCCTCCCAGAGATCTCCCCCAAAGTCATGCAGCTCCACACAGTCCTTAACGTCATCCACCTGAGACCCACCTTGGACTTCTGACCTCTGTGAGTTTACAAGAACAGATTGGTGATAGCCACTCGATATGTGGTAATGTGTTACAGCTGCTGAGGGAACCACCACACTCAGATGCCTGCTGCCTTCTACTGCTTCTGCTCTGTGATGACTGAGCTCTTCTATTGTTTTCTATTGTTGTAGCTTTGCCTAACTACCTGAGAAAGAAGAGCACGGATCTCTGCCCTCTGATCACAAAACCTGCGTGGAGATACTCTTCCTTGATAGAATCGCCCTACCAAAACATAAGTTTCGCGCACATCCTCTGATTTTGTGTTCTTCTGACCCTTTGTCAACTCTTGACAAACACACTAGCTCCGACACCACCATGGCGAGAACCTGACTCCACAGCTCTTTCCCTTATCTAGGTCAGGAAGTCTAGGAATTAGTAGCTGCTGGAAGACGTATCTAGAAACTTGAAAACAAAGTGAAACAAAACTCTATCAGTCACTAAGTAAACTGTTATCTTATTACAACAGCCGCTAGTGAGTCTTAAATACAGTTGCATTGACTTCAAGGGTTTTCCCTTGTCGCTCTAGACTGTGTGGGGGTGCCTTCACCAAGTGTGAACACTCCCATGTGTGGGCAGTCAGAAGTGAAGTGAGAGGCAGGACAGGTGTGAGGCGGAGCAAAGAAAGCAGAAGGCAGGAGACACTAGGAAGATGAGAACTAAACTTCGAGAGGGAGGCCTGTCAGCCAGCAAGGACCGGCTGAGCAGCTGGGCATTCGTGGTGCCTGTGGGAAGCAGAGCCTAGCCAGTCCCTACCGAGAACAGTAGGCTTCTCCAGGTCTGTTCCAGGACAGTCATTTCTTCTATCTGCCACTTCTCAGGAATAACTCAATTCTCATCTTTCGGTCCATTGTTCTGCTTGCATTTATTTCTTTTCGACAGAGTTCTCATCTGCCCCCACTCCCAACCCAATCAACTGAGATTTTTCTGGAATCTCATAACAGTTTCAGCATCCAGCAAACTCATTATTCTAATTTCATTTTTATTGCTGTGCTAAAATACCCCGACAGAACACAACTTAGGGAATAAAAGGCTTATTTGGCTTACAGTTGCAGCTTACAATCCATTATTTGGGGGAAGTCAAGTCAGGAGATAAAGATATCACGTCCATAATCAAGAAGAGAGAGGGACCACTCATGGATCCTTGCTGGCTTGGTCTCAGCTAGCCTTCTCTTCGCCCTGGCCTAGGGAATGGTGCTCTTTGGGATGGGATGGGTCTTCCCATATCTATTATAACAGTCCTCTACAGACACTCCAGAAGGCCAGCCTGATCTAGATAATGCCTCATCAAGCTCTTCCAGGTGATTCAAGGTCACGTCAAGTTGATAGCTTAAATAATCAGCGCTCACATTGTTTTAGCCCCTCTTATGTCCCAAGTGCAGTTATAGACCATAGGGATGAGACCTATGCTAATTTAATAAAGATTTTTTTTCTCTGATTTATATCATACATAAAAAGGTCATAAATAACAAAACCTGTAAAATAAGATATAAAGCTATTTGTCTTATCATTTTCCTATGTTTGAGGAAATGGTCACTATTAATAAGGGAAAATTTGTAAACCATTGATGTGACTTAGAGTGTGAATTGGCTATATAACATTAGTAATTTCATACAAAATTCCAACCAGCTAACTGTGTGATATATTATCGTCATTCTTCCAGGATTGCAACTAAACGAAACTGTACCCCAAAGAAGCTGAGAGCTTTGACCCAAGTCATCTGAAGCTGAGGCTTGAACCCATAGCTCTTAGCACCAAGTCTGATAATATTCTTACATACCATCTCATCATATCCTATACCACATTACTACATCAGTGTGAATTCATTAAGTATTAACTTTATGATTTTGTTTTATAAGCTGTTAAATCCATGAAGTTCATCCAGTAGCTGCTGTGTGCTAGATTTTTAGCAGGCTTTATGTAGACTGGAACGTTAAAACTAGTTTTAATGCAAAAGAATTCACCTTTCTGCATGTAAATGTGAGCAGACATTCTCTCACTGGAAAGAAGGGATTTTCAGTCTTCAGTGGAAGGTCTTCCAGAATAAAGAATCTGGATTATATAACCCCATGTCATAAAGTAAATTCCAAGCCTATCATGAAACAAAAATGTAAATGCCAATAGTAAGACTAGGCAGGCCCAGAAAACAAAACTCCAAATCATTTGTAAAAATCTAACATTCTCTAATTTCAGATTTTTTCACTAATCTTATTAGAAAAAGAGCACTTTTTGAGAAAAAAAAAACATTGTGTTGAAAATTTTTGTTTAAGGTTGATCAATATTTTCATAACATATAATAGTTTAAAAGTTTTATTTAATTTTAATTTTATTCTAAGATCATAATTTGGATAATCATAGGCATTCCCTCAAGTTTGCCTCTAATGTTTCCCTGGAGAAAATGCTCCTTGGAGAACTCTACTCCGGCATCATGGTATGAAACTGAATGGGAGGAAGAAACTGGGGAAGGATAGATTCCATGTGGAAGGGAATTTGATGTCATCACAACGAGGTGGAGGTGGTGGCAACGGATCATGAAAATAGAATATGCACCTAAAATAATTATTTTAAGGAAAAATAGCCAAGCAGAAGGAAAACGTCAATTTTAGGAGCGCTGGAAAATTGTTAGGCCAAATAACTAGAAGAGGGCACATATGGGTGAATGTCACGTAGACTTGTCTTGAAACTAAAGTGAAGGTGGGTTCCTTCTGAGGAGATGCCTTTCAAGAGGTGGAGGAGAGAGAGTGAAGCGCAGGAGAAAGTCAGTGGGTGACTTAGGAAAGCAGTCAGTTTTTAAACAGACCATTCCTTGTAGAGGATGGTGTGAAATATGCAATGTGTGGACCTGTAGAACCCGGAGCAGGAAATAGGGAAGATATCTTCTACAGAGGTGATGGAGTATGGGCCCTTCGACCAGAGAGTACAAAGACAGGACTAGAGAAGCAGTGAAGTAGTCTATAAGAGATAAGGAATGTATGAAATAAATCTAATGCAAAAAATAAAGTGAAAATTAGAGCCTTTGTAAACATGAAATACCAAAGGAAGATGAATTTTTAACATCAGGCAGAGGTAGTCTGAGACACAGGTTTAACAGCAGGACTAATGCCCATGGTGGGATTTCGGCATTCTGAGCCTCAATTGATTGTTCTGGAGTATTTAAAGGGGTGTGTGTTGAGAGATGGATGAGCAAGAACAATGCAGAATTTGTTCCTCACAATTCAAGTAGAGAAAAAGATAATGATGGTGATGGTGATGATAATCTAGCTTGAACAAAGAAGAAAAACCACAAAAATCTTTTTAAAAAATTTGCTGCAGTCCGAAGGAATATAAGGAATATAAGAGCTCAACTGGTTATGGCAAAATCACTACCTGGAGGAACCAGGGAATTCCTCCAGAGGAAGCCAAATCCCAAGGAGTTTTTGGTGTTACTTGGCTTGTTATATATCAGCTGTATTCTGTTATGAAAATCATGTGTGCTTTCACAGTTTCCCCAACTGACTTTTCCCTAAGAAGGGCTAACAGTGTGGACCAATCACTCTCTGGACATACACATTCCAGGTATTTGGAGAACAGCCTCAGGAAAGGCTTTCTCTGGAATTAGATTATCTCCCTTAGCCACTTTCAAGGACTACAGGAAACACCACCCAGGTGAGTGCCCAACTTCCGAGGATAACAATTATAACAGCCCATCTGCAAGTCTCCTGACTTAAATTCCACAAGGAGACACCGCCCAGGTGGGCGCCCAACTTCCGAGGACAAACAATGATAGCAGCCCACAGGCAAGTCTCCTGACTTATGGTAAATTCCACAAGGAGACACCGCCTAGGAGAGGTGGACGTTAAGTAATAGCTTTACATAATTTAGCTTGGACCCTCCCTTTATATACCGGGACTTCCAGGGCATGGGACGGAGAAGAGAAAAGAGAATGGAAGAAATAAATGGGTAAGAACTTGAGAGGAACAAACTGAGATGGGGAAGAACTAGATTGAAGGGCTAAAAGAGAGGACAAGAGGAACGAGATGGAAGATGAGGAAGAGCCAGATGAGAGAGAAGGAGACAGGAGAGGAGCTGATAGGGGAAAGAACTAGATAGATGAGAACCTAGAAGGGACAGAGCTAGATGAAGGAATTAAGATAAGAACCTAGAGGGGACAGTAGATTAAATATAGAGAAATCAGGCAAGAAAGGAACTAGACATGAGAGCAGAATAGAAGCTGTGTAGAGAGAACTATCACAGAATAATGAAGTGTATGAACTAAGGAGTTTTGTGTACATAGATTCTTTTCATCAAAGATTAATTATCAGTTGGTTGTAGATTCTTCCTGGTCCCTGGGAGGGGACTATTGAGGGGCTGGACCCCCATAGTCCCCAATAAAAACCTACCACCAACCAAGGAGAAAAATATGGGAAAATAAGAGGTACAGATATGGTGAGGGGTATTATCTTCATATCTAGATAATAAGTAATTATATGATCTAGCTGTAACGCTAGAGACAGAACTAGAAGAAGGCAGTTGGTCTTGATTTCCAGGCTTCCGTGCTGTCCTGAGACTTTGGTTCTTAAGTAGAAAAAGCTCAGCCAAGGGGGTCCTAATTCTACTTCCGCGCTATTACAATGACATCAGGAATGAGTCTGGGGCTGTGGATCATATTCCGAACAGAGAAGGAAATACACTTTAGTCACCTTTGTCTCATTGATGTGACAAAACACTTGAGTGACAAAGGAGACAAAGGTTCATTTTGGCTCACAGTTCCCAGTTCTGGTCTGTTGTGGTGTGGAAGTTCTAGAGGCCGCTGGTCACACCACATTTAAGTCAGGGATCTAAGAGAAAGCTGAAAATTGTGTTTGGCTCATGTTTTTGATTGCATTCGGTCGAGGACCCCAGCATGTGGGATGGTGCTGCCATATTCAGGGGGAACTTTTCCACCTCAATTAACCTAATTTAGAAACTCTTTCATGAACAAGCCCAGAGTTTTGTTTCCATAATGACTCTAAATCCTATCAAGCTGACAATCAAGAATAGCACTCCCAAAATACAATGGTAATTTTTAATTCTTTCTGAAAGAAAAAAATTTAATAAAATCATCCAACTCAGCTTTTCTCTCTTTGTCCAGTGAAGAATGTTACAGCTGTCTCCCCTCCATCAGTGGGTCCTCCATCAGTGGCCCCTCCATCAGTGGTCCCTCCATCAGCGGGCCCTCCATCAGTGGGTCCTTCATCAGTGGCCCCTCCATCAGTGGTCCCTCCATCAGTGGGCCCTCCATCAGTGGGTCCTTCATCAGTGGCCCCTCCATCAGTGGTCCCTCCATCAGTGGCCCCTCCATCAGTGGTCCCTCTATCAGTGGGCCCACCATCAGTGGCCATAATCTTGGGAGAAATTCCAGCCGGAAGCTCTGGTTACCACCTGCTTATGCAGGGAGGGAGGACACAGGCTCAGAGAAGGTCCCCTCCTGTGCTCTCTGTGGTTTAAGACTTTGCCCCAGGAACCCCGAGAGACCTAGAATGAGCTCAGGAGACTGTTATAAGGTAGAATGAAAAAGGGTTTAGATGAATTAAAGGAGAAAAATCACGTGTTATTAATATCCTTAAAATTTCACTTTTTTAGTGAGTGAGGTAGTTAGAACATGTTTGACGTAGACTATATATTTGTATGAAAACCTCCTTATAACACAGTATCATATGCAACATACAAACATGAAGAGAAAGTTTAAAAATTCAATTGCTCCTCCCCAATTTAATAAATCTCTTTAGAAGTAAATTTTTAAGTTTTTAAAGTTAGATTCATGGTTACCTTGTGAGCTAGCAAATCCACTCAAAGGTTTCCTCTCAAGAAAGTAGAGGATTCTGTCCAGGTTAATATTTACCTACTCATGTTCATAGCAATATTAATTATAGCAGTCAAAAAAGTGGAAACCACCTAAATGTCGATAAACTAATACATAAAATAATATATATTTTAAAAATAATAAAATTATGGATTTTTAATAACATATCACTGTTTTTATTGGGTTTGACTCAAACTCTTTAAAAGCAGTAGAGGAGAGGGAGCGATGAAGATTTCAGAAGGAAGCTTCCTGTCTCCTCTCTGGCAGGGTTGTATTATGGTTTATATGCACTCTTGGATCATCTGCCTATGAGTTCTTTTATCCATGCCTTCTTTTATTTTTAATACAATGAAACAAAAAGAGAAAAGTAATTTCTCCTCAAGGATATTGGTGGGAACCAATTTCCCCTTTAACATATCCTTATCACAGCCAGTTCTGTGTGGTGTCAGCTACGACCAATGACATCTACTTAATGCAGACTTACAGCAATACTAGATTTCTATGGATGAACTCAGCATGAATATGCTCCTAGATGGTATGCTGATTTACATCTCATGGAGGGACCCATGGTCTTGCTAGTTTGACATAATGCCAAATAGTAGCTACGGTAGTTTAAATGGGAATGTCCCCCCATTGGGCCCCATATTTAAGTACTCAGTCTTCAGCTGGTGGTACTGTTTGGGGTGGATTAGGAGGTGCAGCCTTGCTGGAGGAAGAATGTCACTGGGGTGGGTTTTCAGAGGTAAAAACCTTCCCACCACTATCTCTTTCACGCTTATGGTAGAGGATGTCAGCCCTCAGGTGCCTGCTCCAGCCTACCATGCATGCCCCTTGTTGCCACATTTCCTTGGCCACAATGAACTCTCATCTCTCTGGAACCATAAACAACAAGTAAATTCTTTCTTCCATGAGTTTGTATGGTCACGGTGTTTTATTACAGTAATAGACAATGAACTAACATAGTAACCAAGTGATCTTTGGTCAAGTTGTCTTTCTTAGCTTTCCCATCATAGCTCCAAATAGACATAGACTGCAGTCAAGGACCCGAAGTCTGTCGTTTAGAAACCTTCCTTGCCCAACATGTGAGACACTACAGAAACAAGACGAGAAAAACAACTGTACAAGCGCAAAGTGGGTTGTTGTAGAAGGGTTGTGAGTTCTGGGCCCCAGGCACACAAGGTCTTGGCTCTCTCCTCTGCCACTTCAATTTGTGAAGAACCAGAACTGTTATTCACTCCTCTTTGCTCATCAACAACATGGTGAGCAACGTGTCTTATTTTTTTTAACCTTATAGGTTAACTGTGAGGCCAGACAATTAAATATGGTAAATACTTACCACACTACCTAGCATGGACTGGATACTTAATAAGTGCTACTTTGTTGATGTTATTGTTACCATCTCTGATTTATATTGAAGAACCAATTAGGGAAGTTAAGATAAAAGCAACTCTTGAATTTATTCATTTGGGTCCCGAGATTAGGTAGACCTATTATATTGCTGGGACGTATAAGTATAAAGTCACATTTAAATGTTTCATGCAGGGAAAATAAGTGGTCCCCTAATTTGATTTTGCTCATTTATTTTTCCAGAAAGAATTAAATCACAGTCAGACCCTTAGAACTGGAGACATAGAAAAAAGGGGTTCATGCTTAAAGCCTGGATTGTGTAGAAAGAGATACTATAATACCCTGCCCACATTTTTCTCAGCAACTTAAAGCCCTCATTGTACAGACATGCATACACAGAGTAATAAACATTTATTATCTGGACCTCAACTCAGAGATAAAATAATCCATCTTATTATTGAATTTTAAAAGTCCTAAGAATAGGGGCTGGAGATATGGCTCAGTAGTTAATAACACTGACTGTTCTTCCAGAGGACCCAGGTTCAATTCTCAGCACTCATGTGGCAGTTCATAACTGTCTGTAACTACAGTTCCAGGGGACTGGACACCCTTACGCAGGCAAAATACCAATGCACATAAAAATAAAATATTTTTTAAAAAGTCCCAAAAATAACTAAAAGGAAAAAACTCCGTGAAGTAATATAAAGCATTTGGGCACACTGGTACAAGGGACTTTATAGAGCTGTGAGATACTTGGGCTTAAAAATCGAGTCATCTTGACTATCATAGCTGAGATAGGGATTGGTGCAGGAGGCAGAATTGCATCATTGATGTTATTTTCTAGAATGGTGAGTGGCTCTTGACAAAGTTCCAAATAGCTTAAGGTACATTCTTAACTTGATTCATACAATAATTGCATTCCTGGAAAGTCCAGTGTGTATTGAAACTGTACAAAAACATTTTGCCTTATATGTATTAGGAATTAGGCTCTATGCCAAGACAGCTATAAACAGCTTCTCATTGACACTGCATGGAGAGATGATCCAAACTCATCCACACTTGAACTTGAGGAATTTTTCCATTGTGCAGGATTGTAAAACATTAGTGTGCCTGGCCCTTCATTGTTTCTAGGTCAGTAGTGGCTATCAGTCATTGTAACAAGAAAAATCCCCATCAAATTTTTAAACAATCCCCTAAGACCTTGTGGTGGTCCCACTCCCATAGAGAATACTGCTCTGATTATACCAAGTACTTAGAATTCTCTGTGCAGCCAGCTTTGGTTAAGGTTCATTTTTCTATGTGGGATGCCTTTTCTCTGCTTGTTCTTGCTATCAGGTGCTCTTCATTAGTGATATACTTCAGGTCTCTATCATCCAGGGATCCATCTGTTGCCATGAAACTACGTATGTAGGGCTACATGGCTTTGATTGTATTAACACTTCTCACATTATTTTAAGAGCTCTGGGGGACATCTTTGTATTTATTGACTTTCATCTCTTGAAATCTATCTCTTTACCCTTGATGCCCCATTCAGGATTGTCATATGAAATACAGATATATATATATAGGTAGGTAGGTAGGTAGGTAGGTAGATACATACATAGATACATAGATAGATGCATAGATAATAGATAGGTAGATAGAAAAGGTATTGGAAAGGATTGATAGATGACAATTCTACATCAACTATCTCTGTAGCATCTGTGTTTAAGCTATTGTGACTGGCTCTGGCAAAGATGAATTAAAACTCAATACCAATTTCAGTATGTCTATAATCAAGGAGGTGACTGACACCAGTCATGGCCATTTTCAAAACCACATCCAAGCTACAGCATGTTAATTAGACATGGGTTGTAAGCACTCTATATGGTGCCATGCACTTTATTTGAAATTGGTGGAGGAAGAAAAGGCTTTTATAAGGCCCCAAGTTCAAGAATCATTAGTGTTATTTCAGGTGGGCAAGGTAGGTTGTTCTGATGTGGTGCAGAACAGCATGGCATTGTTTTGAAAGAGCGGTTTCCATACTTGGGGTATTTTAAAGTACTTTAAAGTGCTTTACAAAGTAATGAGTTAAACACTTGTAGTGACAAACTACGTGTGCTAATGGAGAAAGCCATTAGGTTCTTGACAGTAGCTCACTGGGACTGTGGAAATTAGAAACGGTTTTATTGATATTGGCCAGGATTTGGGACTAATCCTTATTCCTTTTGAAAATTGCCATGGGATCTTTAAATTGCACTTGGATGGCCAAAGTGTTTAACAAGATTGTTTTCTGGACCTGAAATTCAACCAAAGACTTTTTTGTTTTGTTTTATTTTTCTTTTCCCCCCTACTGCCGTTCTACAAATAAAGCATACTTTTAGAGATAGCATTTTTTTCCCATAATGAATTTGAATAATGAAAGCTTTTGTTGAAGAAGAAACCAGGGGAAAAAGATCCCCACGACCTGCCTTTAGCTTTGAGAAGTAGTCTCATTGGAGACTCTGAAACATTTAGATAAATGTGTTCCAACTTTGCCTTTGCTGTTCAGGGCTCTGGCTGGGGCTGATGTAGAGGTGCCAAAATCTAATGAGAAAGCCTGTTCATGAACAATTTCCATGCCACTTCTAGCAGCCTTGCAAGGTTAAGAAGGTCTGAATAAATATGCAAACTTTACAACATCCAATGGAATAATTTCTCATGCTTTTGCTCCTCTTAAAAATTTGTATGAAATTCCATCCAGAGTCTATCCAAATATAAGTGAAAATTTAATTGGAATGAGAGAAGCAATTTGAAGTCTAATATTTATTTTAATATATTGTATCATCTATTAAGTTAATATGAAATCAAATGTTAATACTGTTATTAGTATGCCTGGGAAATTCACACTGAGCACCTCCAATGAAGTCTACAACTGAAATGGTAGATATTAAAACTAATAATTCCCTATAAAATTCTTTAACATTTTCTTAAGAATTCACTTGAAAACTATGTCATTGTGATTCTCTATTCATTCACGCAATGGAATCTGACCCGGTTAATCTTTCATGCTAACAAAGGAATTGTGATGGCGATCTTGATAGCAGAGGTTTACTGTGGTCCAAATTTCAGACCAGCAACAATGAGACCACCTATTAACCTTGGGATTTAAATTAATCTCCAACTGTCAGCTTTTGCTCAGGAACCCTGTCCTGGCATATCTTAGAGGTTTATTATCTCCAGGTCTTCACCTTGAGGTTTATTTTGCTCTTAAAGTCCATGGTGAACACATCAACTTCCAATGGAAAAGCTAGAACTCTGTGCATCATCAGCATTGTATCATTTTCCCCACCAATGTGAAATAAAATAATACATGCTAGACTGCACAAGCTCACCTTACTCAGAAGAAGCACAGTCAAGCTGTATAGAACCTAAGCGTCATGCTAGTTTGGATCCAATGTGGGTTCTAGAAGTAGGAAATTGATAAGGTACAAATGCTCTCTAGTTACCGACATTTCAATGTAATCCCCAAACTTTCCAAAGGAGAAAGAAGGGAAGGAATTATAACTATTGAAATTGCAACAAATCTTGTAAGAACTCAAGAAAAAGCTGAAATATGAGCCTTGTGTTAGCATTTAAAACTGATATATTTTACTCATGAAATTATTTAAGTTATTTGTAAAATTAAAGGCAAATGCCATGACCCTTTCCTGGTAAATCTACTTCAATAGTATTCCTCCTGTCTCTGTGTTAAAAAAAAAAGATTTTATTTTATTTTATTTTATTTTTTTTTTTTGGGGGGTTTTTCGAGACAGGGTTTCTCTGTGTAGCTTTGCGCCTTTCCTGGAACTCACTTGGTAGCCCAGGCTGGCCTCGAACTCACAGAGATCCGCCTGGCTCTGCCTCCCGAGTGCTGGGATTAAAGGCGTGCGCCACCACCGCCCGGCTTAATTTTATTTTTTATTATGTGCATATGTATTATGGAAATTGTGTCTCTGTGTGTATGTGCATGTGAGTGTGCTGCTTGTGGAGGCCAGGAGAGGGCATTGGATCCCCTAGAGCTGGAGTTGGAGGAGTTTTTGGACCAACTACCATGGGTACAAGGAAATAAACTTGGGTCCTCTGCAAGAGCAGTTTGCATTCTTCACCCTTAACCATTTCCCTAGCACTTAGTCTCTAAACACTTTACTGATGTTATTGTATCTTATTCATTAACATTACTGATTTTGTAATGATAATTAAAATAGAGTCAAAACTGAACTGGTTCAGGAAATAACCAAAATCTCATTCTCTTGTTTTTGCTACTGACCCAGTCTTCCTGCTAGACTATAAAAGATAAAATTCACACTGTCTTATCTGCTACTCTAGTCCCAATGTCTACTACAAAAAGGATGCATTTCTGTTAATAATTTTCAAATGAGTGAAAGCAATCTTATCGCCTCAATAGTTTTGTTTGTAGAATGGGTGTGTTGGGTTACTTCAGTATCTCCTTGTAGTCTATCTGTCTAGAATATTCCTTAAGAGTAGGCCTTGTTGTAAAAACAGATTTCAGAACTAGATTTAATCAAAGCCTTTGGGGGTAGAGGCTTATGATTATTTTTAAATCTTACTGTGCATGCAAGCACACATGCGCAGGCGCACATACAAACATACCCACCCACCCACCCACACACACAATGTTTCAGGGTCATATAGATGTCTTAAAACAGGTTGACAATAAAACTTGACAGTGTCAAGACATTTACATGCAAAGGGAAAATGGAGAGTAGGTGATATGTCAGTAATTTGCTTGTCTGGTTCCCAACACTCTTAACCTCAACCTTATGGGTATTTTATATAACATTTTTCTATCTGTAGGACTTCCTCTGTTTCTGATGGAAGTGCATGAGAATGAAGTATTTCCAGTTCTGGTTGAAATTCTGTAATGTTTAAAATACTTTTGCTTTTCCTCAAGATGTACTTTTCAAGTTGTTAATCTTTCTGAATGTAGATAAACCATTAAGTTTTGAAACATTGCATTAGGAACACAAAAGGGTCTTTTAAATGGATGACCCGACACAGAATTGGCTTTCTAAATATTCCAACAAATCAATCTTTGTCAGTGTTCACTGGCATGACTCCTCTGGGTAATTATTTTCTTTTTATAAAAGCAATTTGAAAAATCCCAAGTTTAAAAGTTGGCATTGGTAGGTATAAATTCTTCATATTGACAATAGAAAAGATCATTTCCTTTGCTCGAATTCCTACTGGCCACAAAAAGTGCCAATGAAACATGACTAAGCAAACACTTTGAAGCCCATTTGCTGGTGTTCCCAAAGGCCAAAATGAACAGCTGGGGTTCGGATGCTCAATCGCTCCCTTGTTCTTCGCAAACTCATGCACTTGATTAGGTGGAGATTGATCTGACTCAAGAGAGGCCAACGCAGAGCTGTTTGGTTTATGCATCTGAACTGTAGTCAAAGTGAAATTAGGTAGGCTTCTGAGGCAGGCCCCACAGCCAGGCTTTCAGACTTCCTTCAAGCAGAACTCATGCAGGGCACCCTCACTTTTGCATGACTGGTCCAAACCAAACACAGCCGGTCATTTCCAGCTTTTTTTCCCTCTCACCATGCATAGTTTCCAACTGTGGAAATGGAAAGACAATTTGCTTGACTTCGTGGCAGACGTCAGGTCTGCTGGCCTTCAAGGAAATCTGAGCTTAACAATGGCAAACGCTGCCCAGAGTCTACGAGTCTGCGGTCTGGTCTGAAATATTTGTTTTTCTGCCAGAAATATAGAAGGAAGTAAAATAAGAACATTTTAAAAAGTTTATGACTGAATAGTGTGCTTTACTTGAACATATTATCCTGAAATTTATTTTTCTTTTATTCAAAGCTATCACACATTAAAGTTGTAGGAGAAAAAAAAGAATTTAGCTGATTGGGAGAATACAACATTTCTCTTCTACTTTGCTGATACACTGCTAATTTCCAACACACAGTGCTTCACTAAAAAGCAAAATACAAATGAGTGTTTATAATAAGCTACCCTTAAAATAAGAAAGAAGAATGTTAGAGACTCTCTCTCTCTCTCTCTCTCTCTCTCTCTCTCTCTCTCTCTCTCTCTCTCTCTCTCTCTGTGTGTGTGTGTGTGTGTGTGTGTGTGTGTGTGTGTGTATGCAGAAGAGATTCAAGAAGAATAAAGCAGAAATTACAGAAATCGGATGCCTAATTGGGATGGAAGAAAGGATCGAAATGAAGTAAGGATCAGAAAAGACAAGCAGGGCTGAAGCACAGATGCCATTTCAGTATCGACATAAGAATACCAGATCTTTGAACCATAGTGATGGTTCCTTCACTAATAGCCAAAATCATAATGATCTGTTAAAGACAGCTAGGAAGTACCCAGAATACAAGATGGATCAGAAACACTAACACGGGTAATAACTGCAGTAAATGAACAACATATCCACTCTGAATGAAAAAATAATGACAAGAACGAACTGACTGTGGAAATCAGTGTGATATAAGGCTAAGGGTAAAATGAGTTATTTATGCATAAATTCTGTAAAACTGTCAGCAAGCATATTTTTGTTTTTTTAAAAAAAGGCCTGGTACTAAGGAGCATACTAAAATTGAACAGATAGGCAAATATGCTGTAGATAATAAGAATTAGGGTCCCTACTATGAGAGAAAGAATTTATAAATAATGGAGGCACAGAAACTAAAGCAAATACTGAAGTGTTGGATTGGAATATGAGTTATTAGCATAAACTACTGGCTACATGTGACGTGACCTGACTTTTCCAGGCGAGAAGTGAGCTAATGTGTAATCAATCCACAGAGGGCACAGATGACAACCAAGAAACCATTCGACCCCCTAGATCTTGGTGGACCAAGAAGCAGGGGTGATTCAAAGACAGCAGCATCCTTGAAAACCCACCCTCGGATGGGGACGATGTAGAAAAGCAGCTTCCCTGGAGTTTCCCGCTACTTGCAGGGAGTTCCACAGAACAGCCTCTGCACCCTCACTTGCTTAGTGCTTACATCATGTTAATCACGAAAGGGGTTTGTGAGTCTGGTAATTCCCTTGTATGTGTTGTGAGCTTCTCTCTTTCCTCAAGAGAGAATGTATCAATCCAGAAAAAAATGGCCACACAATGACACACACACACACACACACACACACACACACACACACACACACACACACGTCATATACAATAAACCTTGTATATGATATGTATATATCACATTGAAACTTCCTATGCAAAAATATAAAGATAGCTAGATAACTAAGTAATAGACAGGTGCAGAGTGATAGGTATGCATACCTATGTGGACATCCTAGTCACTTCCCCATTGCTGTGATAAAAAAAACACCAAGAGCAAAAGCAGCTTGGGGAGGACAGGGTTTATTTCATCTCACAGGTTATAGTCTGCCATCAAGGAAAGCCGTGGCAGGGATTGAAGAAACATCCATGGAGGAGCTCTGCTTACCAGCTGGCATTCCATGGTTTGCACAGCCTGATGTTCCCCAATCCAGGATTGCTTGCCCAGGGGTGCCACTGCCCACAGTGGGCTGGGCCATCCTACGTCAGTCAGCAATCAAGGGAATGCTTTGCAGACTGGCCCCCAGGCCAATCCGATGGAGATATTTCCTCCATTGAGGCTCCTTCTTCCAAGATGATTCTAGTTTGCATACAGTTGACGACAACTAACCAACACAATGGATCAGATATACAATGCCTCTCCTTGCTCTGTCTGCTTACAGGCTTAGAGGCAGTGGCTTCTCCACAGCATTGCACACGAAGCATCCGTTCTTTATTTCTAAACACCATTCTCCAGTGAAAGGAACCATGGCTCATAGGAGCAGTGAGAGACTTTCGAACTGAGGCCAGGGACACAAGACAAACAAACAGAAGCTAGAGGATGGTCCAGTGCCTCTTGTGGTACCGGAAGAGAAGGATATTCCCTCTAAAAGACTGTCTGAAAAGTGATCAAAGTCACATCACTAATAAAGACATGAATATGGTAAACCTAGTGCGTGATACTTGGACAAAGACTCCAGACAGTATGATAGCTGTGGTGCTTATTTTAAAAATTGTATATACTATCTGTGTTATAAAACACTGTTTTGACATCCACACACAAAGTGAAATATTAGTACAGTCAAGCAAACTAGCTTATCTATCACTGCATATACTTTTCTTTTTAATGTACTGTGAGAAGAATACCCAAAATCTGCTCTCTTAGCACATTTCCAGTGTCAAATGCAATACCATTGACATCAGTCCTCCTGGTGTACATTGTATTTCTACACTTGCCCTATGTAATTGCAGCTTTGTAGCCTTGAATCTCTCCATCCTTGTAACCACCTTCTTACTGTATTTCTATGTGATTGATTTGCTTAAGATTCTGCATATAAAACGAAATCACATATTTGTCAGCGTGTATCTGGCTTCTTTCACATAGCTTATGTGGAAGGACCTTCTATATTGTTCCAAGAACAGGACTGCTCCCTTTAAAAGAATGAATATATATATATATATATATATATATATATATATATATATATATCTGTGTGTGTATGTGTATATATATATCTGTGTGTGTATGTGTATATATATATCTGTGTGTGTATGTGTATATATATACATATGTATATTCATTTCATTCATTTTTCAATGGACACTTAGGATATCTTCATATTGCATTAGTTATTTCACACTTTGTGAAACAAAATGCCTGACAAAAGCAACTTAAGAAAGGAAGGTTTTTATTTCGGCTTACAAGTTCTAGGCCATTGTGCACCATGGCAGAGAAAGTATGACATCAGAGGCTTGAGGTGGTGGCTGGTCACATTGCATCCACAGTCCAGAAGCAGAGAGGGGAATATTGTTGCCCAGCTCACTTAGCTTTCTCATTCAGCCTGGCAGTTAGAGTGGGTCTTTCTACTTCAGTGAAACTAATCTAGAAAATCCCTCACAGGACATCATGGGAATAGGAAGAGGCAGGGTGCTGGGGAGGCTCTCAAGAATCCACAAAGATGACCCCGCCTTGGTCTGCTGGCAGTGGTCCAGAGGGTGCCTGGACTGGTCTACTCTGGTGACCGGCCCAGCAAATAACCTAGCTGTCATCATAGAGCCTTGGTCCAGTGACTGATGGAGGCAGATGCAGAGATCCATGGCCAGGCACCAGGCTGAGCTCTGGGAATCCAATTGATGAGAGAGAGGAGAGATTCTGCAGGAGAGGGATATCGAGATCATGATGGGAGGACATGCAGAGATGACCGGCCATACTAGTGGAAGCCCATGAACTGTGGTCTGGTGGCTATGGAACCCCCATGGAACTGGACTAGGCCCTCTGGATGTGGAAGACGGTTGTTTGGCTTGAACTGTTTGGGGGGCACCCAGGCAGGGGGATCGGGATCTGTCCTTGGTGCATGGGCAGGCTTCTGGGAATCCAGTGCCTGTGGTGTGACACCTTGCACAGCCTTGGTGCAGTGGGAAGGGGCTTGGACCTGCCTAGGCTCAGTGTGCTGGGCTCTGCTGATTCCCCATGGGGAACCTCGATTTGGGGGATGTGGGGATGTGGGGTGGCTTGGGAAAGAGGGCTGGGGGTGGAAGGAGGGAGGAGGGGGAATCTGGAAATGGTATGTGGAGTGAGTAGAAAATTTCTTAATAAAGAAAAATGAAAAAAGAAAAAGAAAATCCCTCATAGACACATCTGATGACTTGTCTCCTTGATAATTCTGGATCTTGTCAAGTTGGCAATCCATAAGCTGAAATACGTTCCTCCCCATTTTAAATTGCTTATCTCAAGTATTTTGTGACAGAGACAAAAGGGGTAACACATTGTAATGCTGTTGTTCCTGGAGTAACAGAGAGCTCAGGCAGGGGAATGAGGAGAGTCACTGCCCCTATGGAAAGGCCAAATGGATAGAGAATTGTGCAGAGGTGTGCCATTCAGTAAAGTGAAGTCTTACCAGCTGAAGGAAGGACAAAGCACTCATACTACCCACTCTACTCCAGCCCCCTTTCTCTCCCTTCTTTCAGCAGATTTGACTTATATGTAGTTGGGGTCAGTGTAGTGACTACAAAACCCTAGAGTAGACTTTACCTTCTTTCATCACAGATTTATTTCTAGCATCAATAGGTTGTAGACGAAATTCTAAATGGTCTTATTAAATAAGAAACACAAAGCCAAATACGGAGTTAAAAGCCCAAGAGATCAGAGTGAATAGCCTTTAGCTTACCAGTCACTGCTGTCCTTCCCCTGAGAGAGAGACCTTCTTTTGTGTGACCTGTCCTTTTTATTGCCTTTCTTTTCTGCCTTCTCATTGGCTCTAAACCCAACCACATGATTTTCTCACCACTGCCTGTCTATACAGACCTCCAGGTCTCTATGGTTGGTCCTGGGATTAAAAGTTCAGGTCATTGCTTGGCTGTGTCGTTGAACACACAGAGATTCTGCCTGCCATGTGATCGGATTAAGGGTGTGTGCCACCACTGCCGGACTTCTGCTAAGTGGCTTGCTTTTAGCTCTGATCCCCAGGCAACTTTATTTATTAGCGTACAAATAAGATCACATTTCAGGACAAATAAATATCACCATAACAGGCCGTTCCTGTGGCTTCAAACTAGATGACTTAAGGTCCATCATAAATAAAAAAAAATTCATGTGAAAGATACTGTGATTCTTTGATTAAAGAATTTTTAATTGATTCTAAGGAAAAGGTACTCTAGATGGGTATCATTGTTAGGAAACAGAAAAACACTGGAGGAGAACTATGAAACTGAAAAGGATTTTATTTCCCAAATTCACCCTTTGCTGGCTTTGACCTTGGTAAATTACCTATGGCTGTAACCATAAACCTGCAACCTATTATAGCATGGGCTGAATTAAGATGGGTTTTGTAATGAACTGCATTCAAAGTCGTCCAGTTATGGGAAGTTATCAATGGGCCAGTTATTCATGTGGTCCTCCAGGCTATGCTTTCATAGTAAAAAGATCATTAGAGTGAGTTTCTAGAATACTCATTTCCTTTCATTCTTTTTCAAATGTAGAGTTTAGTAATTCCAGACAGTAAATATTATTTAAAATGGCCTTATGAAATGTAAATCTTGGTAATGAGATATTGTGAGATTTCATCTCGAGACTACCATTTGCCAGCTATATGTTATTGAGCAAATGATTTGAGTTCACCTTTCAGAGTCTCCAGTCTTTTTCTCAGGAAAATGGGTACACCAACAGCATCTGATTTGGGATGTACTTGGGGACTTCACTGAAAATATTTATGTGTACTGCCAAAATGTCTACAGTGGCAGGGCATGAAAAATCCAAATCAAACCAACTGAAATAAAGGGGGGAATTTATCAATTCATAGCCCAGAGAACTGAGTACAAAGCTGCCTTTATGCGCTGTTGGGCAGAAATGTTTAATGCATGTATTTAAATCGGCCACTTCTCCAGCTCGTGGCTCTGCTTTTCTTTGGGTTGGCTCCGTTTGCAAGGAGACTCTCTCCATGTGTTCACGAGGATGACAAGCAGCACCTAGCTTCAAATGTACATCCTACTAGGCTAGTAAATCTAGCAAGTCTAGGCAGCTGGAGAGAGGGTTCAATGGGTAAATCGACTGTAATGCAAGTGTGAGGACCTGAGTTCAAAACCCCCAACCCCATGTATATCCAGGTGGCTGCAATCCTAATGCTCCTACAGCAAGCTGGGAGACTGAGACAGGAGAATGCCTGGAAACCTCAGACCACGTAGCCTGACATACAAGCAGTGATGAGTCAAGGATTAACACCTGACTTCTACATGCACTACGATATGATTGTATCTGCACTCTCATGCATTGAACGCCGCACATACGTCACACACACTCTCAAAAGAGTAGCTCTTTATAGTTCTCGAAGAACTTGGACCGAATCTTCTTTCTGGATACTGGGTCATAGGTTCCAAATGGGGGTCAAGTAAAAGAACTTTCAGATTGACCTGAAGGTCATGGGGCTGTGCCACTTTACCCTAAAAGGTACAGAAAGGTGGCTTTCCTCATCATCACCTAAGGGGAGATGCTACATTGTTACAAAACAAAACCCAAAGAAACAAAGAAACAAACAAGCAAACAAATAAACAGAGATACCCACTATAGTGTTTGAAACATTCAGCACTGTCCCTGTCCTAACTCAAGCCTTCTAGGAATGTTTTGTGCCCTTCGTGGCATCAATTTATTGGGAGGAAATAGATGGTGACCTTAGACTGAGGCCATCAGGGGAGGTCAAGATGGTTAATGCAAGTGAGGACATGAACTATAAGAGCATGACCAAATCGTTCTTAAAGTTTCCTTTCTCAGAACCCAGAGTGCTAACTGGTATATATAGCAGGTACTCCTGACTGGGTCAGGAGTCATGCCACACTCTTCCCACCTGCTGGCCATGAGAACAACGGCATAACTAAACTGTTCCCAGGCTTGTTATCCCAGGCAACCCTCCTTCCCTGACAGGCATCGTGGAGAGTTCTCAAAACTTGAAAGTGCACGTGGTAAATAAGCTGGACTTTTGATCCTTTGCAGATTCTGAGACCAGAGTGTCGCCTGACGTTTTCTGTTTTTGAATAGTTCCCGGGAGATGCAGGTCACCCTCTGAAAAATGTTCTGGGTTGCTCTAACCAAGTTCCAGAATGCTTGGTAGCTGTTCCAGAACAGGAGTTCATTTCTCGCGGCTATGGGGATCAAGAAGTCCGATATGAAGTAAAGTACGGGTAAATTGAGTCTCTGAACAAACTCCATCTTCTCCGTTCTTGTGTGGCAGATGGACCAGGGAGTCCCTCTTGGCCTTTTTCTTAAGAACACAGTTATAAAGGAGCATGCCTAAGGGGACAATTCTCATGATCTAACCATCTTTCAAAGTCCTCACCTAATGCCATCACTTTGAGGGGGGTGGGCAGACCTTCAGACCAACAGCTATGTTCCAATTTTCTAGACTGTTGCCAAGTGGTAGCTGGTACGGAGGCTTGTCAAGGCAGTCCAGTGGCACTATTCAGTAGAGATCTTAGTTTATTTTGGGTCTTCTCATACCATGCTCTTCCTTCACAGGTAAGAAGACAGAAGTAAAACATTTTTTGGTAATAGTAGTACCCCCAAAAGTCTGTGGAAAATGGAGAAAGCATGAAAAATGCACATAAGAAGTCCATGCCTTCATTTTGAGATTTTGTTTGCATGTTTACAGTGCTGGAAAATGGGCTCGGCACATACAGTGCCAGTTTCTAGCATGTGCTTTTAATATGTATTTTATTATTCATTTATGTGTATGTATGTGGTATATGTACGTGTGGTTGTCTGTGGAAGACAAAAGGAGGTGTTGGATCTCCAGGAGCTAGAGTTTCCGGTGGTAGTGAGGGGTCCAATGTGGGTGCTGGGAACCAAACCAGGGTTCTCTGCAAGGACAGCAGGTGCTCTTAACCACTGAGCCATCTGCCTAGCTCACTTTTAGCTTTTAAAGCTACTAAGAAAATACCCATTTTTAATGGAACAGAAATGATTTACCTTGGTGGTTTGCATAGACTGTTTCATATAGGCTTACAACATCCCAGTGACATTATAAATACTGTTTGCAGTTCACAGGTAAATAAACCCCAGCTATCCCGTGGTGATTTATGCTACTATCTCTCCTAATCTCCAATTTTAATTTATTACACAAAATACTCTAAGAATGCTATGGAATATACCCATGGCTATTATCAAAATGAGGCATCAGGTTTTAAATGCATTCCTTCTTTCTTTTAACATCTTATGGTGTGAAAGGCACTGTAGCATCCATTCATTGCCTGACATGGTTGCTTTGAGATAAAAGCTGCTTCGAAAAGGTGATGTCTGTGACTAATTAGTCCTAATATACGTGTTTGAGAGTGAGGATATGGATCTGCTCTTGAGCAGTGATTTCATTACGATTGTCAGATGTGGGGCAGCTGTGGCGTGGACTGTGGTCACTGGTGCGCCAAAGATCTGAGTTTATTTCCTGGTCCAGCTGTTAAGCAATGTGAGTTTGCATGAAATCAACTCATCTTTGCTCCACCTCTGCATTCTAACTTGTAAAATGCAGATAGCAAACACGTCTCTTTAGAGATTGTTATTCCGTATATTTATGTTCTCTTCTTGCCTCATACCTCACTTTAATGCACTGGTTCCCGTCCTTAATCTTGCCCCCATAAGCTCCATTTCTAGGGGTCTGAATTCTTGGCTCCACACCTGAGATTCTTAATTGCTTCCTTCTGTTTAGGCAGCTGCAAGAAGTTCACGTGCAAGCAGCCTCCTTCTTCTCTCTGTATCCATGACATTGAACACACATTCTCCCTCCTCAGCAATTACATGGAGGTTACATAACCTGCTTGTTGAATTGGAGACACAGATCCAGAGTAATAAAATTTTACCATTGACAGGTACTTACAGGTGATCCAGGGGCAGATGAATCAAAAAGACAACTTTGCAAATGTAACACAGCTAAGCAGGAAGACTTAAAGGGTTATAGATACAGGAATCCAAGGAGGAGACAGACTTACTCTAAGAGACATCTGGATTCTCTGAAGAATGTCCAGGGCAGCAGAAATGTCCACTGGGAATGGGTGGCTGGCATGAAAATGTCTGTCCGGAGGTGATTATGTGAACTTCAACAACTCCGCTAAAGAGACAGTTGTCTGCATGGAACTTCCTGTCTAGGAAAGAGGAGTGAATTCTCAGATTCCTGAAGCCTGTCTCTCCTATAATAACAGGAGAAAATGGTGAACACGTTGTCAGTTTAATCTTATGTTGCTGGGCCTCTGCTCTAAGGCCAAATTTGTGGAAGTGCTGGTGATAGTCTGTTGCTTGGATTCCCAGTCATGTACGCAGCCTCCCTTCATTCCCTGCTATGAGCTAAGTGGGAATATGAGAAAGAATTCTGTGACATAGTAATTACACCACTTAATTCATTCCTTCGGCATTAAAATAAAATTAATATTTGTCCAATGATAAAAACACCACTTGAAAGATTTAAAAACATATCCAAGTATGGAGAACAAAAATACCAATAGCAATTTCTCCCCTACAAATAATCACCACTAACATTTGGTGTCTGGCTTCTCTCATCTATTTGTGTATATATGAGTGAGTATTTTTAAATCAAATAGGAATTATATAAATCATTTTGAATTCTGCTTTTTCACACTTAGCATTATATAAGCAACATGTTCCAGTATCTCTAAATAGTTCGTGGAAAGTATTTTAATATCTCTATGATAATTGATTATAAGAATATAATATAAACTTTGCCATATTATTAGCTATTCAGTAATTTAATATTTTTATTATTGTATATTAGAGGTTGATATAAAAAGAAGTTGGCAAAAAGTTGTTGTTTTTTTTTAATAAAGAGCCAATAGACACACAAACACAAGCTTCATGTTCTCACTCACATGTGAAAGTTAAAGGTCAACACATGCTGGTGAGAAGGCTCAGTGCCTAAAGGTGCTTATCACCAAACAGAAGACTTGAGTTCGATTCCTGAGATCACATGGTGGAAGGAGAGGCCTGACTACTACAAGATGCCCTCTGATTTACACATGAGAATCACAGCATGATGCTCACACACTAGACAATTAAATGTAGTAAAACATGCATTTAAAACTTTACCTCCAAGAAGTAGAAAGAAGACTAGTGTTATCAGAGACTAGGAAAGCTACGGCGTGAGAGACAGTAAGTAGATACAAAGACGGGAGAAATAACCTCACTGTAGACATGTACTGAAATGTCAGATTGTGCCCTGCAAGTATATACAATTGCTATGTTCATTAAAAAGAAAGGTTTGTGGCCGGGCGGTGGTGGCTCACGCCTTTAACCCCAGCACTCGGGAGATAGAGCCAGGCAGATCTCTGTGAGTTCGAGGCCAGCCTGGACTACCAAGTGAGTCCCAGGAAAGGCGCAAAGCTACACAGAGAAACCCTGTCTCGAAAAACCAAAAAAAAAAAAAAAAAAAAAAAAAAAAAAAAAAAAAAAAAAAGGTTTGTTTTAAAAGAACCAAATGCAAATCATTTTAAAATCATTTTATCTGTTGTGGTCCTGAGGATTTCTGTCCCAACTATTAATTTTTCCTGTGACAGACATAACCACAGGCAGTGTGTAACTATAACTCCTTTTTAGTAAAAAGTTACAGAAACAGCTAGCTGGCAGGTAGGTCAATCCTCCAGGTTGAGGTTTGCTCTCCTCTGAAATAGTCAACACTGGTGGCTGAGATGTAGCTCAGTGGTAGAGTACTTGCCTAGCAGATAGCAGTCTTGAGTTTGATCTTAGCAATGCAAAAACTAGAATAGAATAAAACCAAATTCAAAAGAAAAACATCCTCCTAGTAACGAGAATCCATACAGATAGAATGTTGAGTGTAAGGAGCTGAGTATTTTTAATGACCTTGATAAACATTGTTAAGAACATCCCCAAATATCACAAGTGCACTCCTCTAGTCAGTGAATGGCGAAGTCCTTAAATTTGCCATAGACTTACCACCACAGGTGTGTTAGTCAGGGTTTCCTAGAGGAAAAGAAGTGATGGAATGAAAAATACATATGTATTAAGGGGGATTTATTAGAGTGACTTACACACAGTTGTCTGGTTAGTCCAACAATGGCTGTCTCATGATGGAAAGGCACAGTTGTCAGGCCACAAGACTCTATGTCTCAATCACAATCTGGTGCTGGAGTCCATGGAATTCCTACAGAGCTGCTGGTCTTCAGTCTATGTTGGAATCCCACAGTAAGTTCTAGTACTAGTGAAGGAACTCCTCGGTAGCAGAGTAGATGAACTTGCCAGTCAGAGGGAGGCCAAGCAGGCAAAAAGCAAGAGTTTCCTTCTTCCATGTCCTTTGATGTGGGCTGATACCAGCTGTAGCCCCGATTTAGGATGGGTCTGCTCACCTCAAATGATCCAATCAAGAAAATCCCGCAAAGACTTGCCCAGCTGCTTGGGTTTAGTTGGTTGCAAATGTAATCAGGTTGACAACCAAGATTAGCCATCACAATAGTCTATGACAGGTTTTTTTAAATGACTTGATAGAGATAAATTAGTGTCCTCTCACTGTTTAATAGGGAATTTGAATCATGTTGCTTATACTGTTTATTTGTAAATAATTATTTAATTATCATCAATATTTAGAATTTCTTTTTGTTTTCTTGGCTCAAAACACTTCAGGGTGTTTGGAAGGTTTTTTTTTTTTTTCTTCACTTTTCTTAAAGTTGGATATCAAACATCTGTAACACTAAATTAAAGGGAGACACATCCAGATGCTGATCATAAATGGATGCTATTAATCTGGGTAATTAACTATTACAACAATTGAGTTAAATACAATGCAAATTTATCTCTCAAACTCCATGTGGTCACGCAAAACCGTTATTCCAGCACTTGGGCTGATGTGGGGGAAGAGCTTACATGGCCTAGTGTGGGGTTAGGTGCTTTTGTTCTGACCTCATGTGGCTGTAGCAGGAGGGAGACAGAACAGCAGGATCACTTAAGCAGAGGGAGGGGCTTGGTGAGCATCTAGCCTGTCTTGTTAAATAATGTAAGGTTAAGTACCAGTCATCCTAATCTGATTATTAAACAAGATTTCAGACGTTTAGAAATAGTCTTTTGATGTTTTTGGTGAAGAGTAATACTTTTTAAATGGAAAATTCTCACTCAAGAGCACTAATATAAAATATGTTTCTGTAAGGAAGAAACAAAGTGCCAATAGCAAAATGTATAACTACGTCAGTTTGGGGCCACTGTCTAACTGGATGAAAGTGTGTCTGTATCGATAAGTAGCCTCATACTCCTGGAGCATCATCAAAATTTACACAGGTCTTAACCAATTTTCTTCAGAACGAGAAGATTTAGACTACCGGTTTAGTTTACAGAATGAGGCCAAGACGAAATTTTCTCGCTTAAAGAGTGAGAAAAAGAAGCATCCTGACTTTTTTTTTTCCTCTTCCAGGGACGGTGCTTAGAAGCACTCAGAATGGTCCAGTGTTTGACATACCATCGTTGGTTTCCCTACAATACAGTCTCTAACAAAACTAGGCTGTCTTGAACCTCTGGCAACAAGATTATTTACCTCTATACCAAGAAGGTTGGAAAAGCACCTAAATGCGCATGCGGAGTGTGCCCAGGCAGGTTCGAGGGGTTCGTGCTGTGAGACGGAAAGTCCTTCTGAGATTGTCTAGGACAAAGAAGCATGTCAGCAGGGCCTACGGTGGGTCCCTGTGTGCCAAGTGTGTCCGTGACAGGATCAAGCGAGCTTTCCTTATTGAGGAGCAGAAAATTGTTGTGAAATTGTTGAAGGCACAAGCACAGAGTCAGAAAGCGAAAGAAATACACAGCTTTTTAAAATAATAAAGGTCAAGGCTTGGTCTGTAAAAAAAAAAAAAAAAAAGTATCCTAGAAGAGAAAATTCAAATACATGTCAAAAAAATTCACATACAATTTCTTTAATCATTCAATACATTTTAAAAACATAACAGCACATTTAACACATTAATACCATCTGCCTAGCAGTGAAGCCAGGGAAAGGAGACCCTTAGAGATGGGAGTGTAATGAGGAGCCTCTACATTTTCCTTTTCTTAGATAAACAGCATTGCTGGTGGAACTAGCATTGGTTTCCATGAGAACACTCACAGTGTTCTCCGTAAGGGACGGAGAAGGGAGGTGGCTCAGGAAGCATCTGCCACACAAGCGTGAGGACCTGAGTTGGGACTCCTCAGAACCCGGGTGACGCTGGGGTGGAGGTGGGCAGGGGTGCGCATCTGTGACCCCAGTGCTCCCAAGGAGAGATGGGTGGTGGGCACAGGGGAATTCCCGGAAGCTGGGACACCCAGGCCAGCTAAGCTGGCAACCAAGAAGCGCTGCCTCAGACAAGGTCAAAAGTCAGGACCTGATATTGTCCTTGTGTGTGCCTCAGTACACACAGTACCTCCCCCCATTCAAAGATAGCTTATTTATTTATTGTAATTTTCCTGAAGAAAGCACAAAGCCTGATGGTCTTTCCAGCCTTTCTAGTTTTAGGATGTCCATGCTAATTGATGCTAATGCAGATAACGGGCCAGAAAGCACAGACGAGTAAAGCGTGCTCAGCAACCAGTTTAACACCAGAAACTCCAACAGAACAAGATTAACATTGTCCGCATCTACACTCTTCAAAGAAGACCACAGTCCCCCTGTTTCTATCCCGCACCCCCATCCTCCCACCCACCCTCCACCCCCCTCCCCACCGCCCTGTTTTCCAAGTATGGAATTCCTCAGCTCCCAGCGGAGTCTCGTGGAGATGCAGCACACTGTTTGACTTGGCACTGTTCACCACCCTGGCAGACGATCAAATAGAGGGCACAGGAGTGCAGGGAAAGCTGTAAGAAACTGTCTCCGCTGTTGCCCTGACTGCCTTCACGAACTGAAATCTCAATGGTGAGTGTCAAGAAGCCACGCATCCCACCCCAGCACACACAACTCCAATGTAGATCCAACTTAGAGGAAGCACAGACATTTACAACTTTGTAAGTCTTATTTAGAGTTGTACCTGTCTCAGCTTTCCAATAAATGTACTTTTATAGTATAATACAATGCGTTTTTTGCCATAGGATTCTTGAATTAAGTATGTAAGTAGAGTGTAATGGATGAGTCTCAGCTTTGAACTCCAAAGATCCGGGTTTGGCCGCCATTAAACCAACAGGTGGATCAGCGGTTAAGAGTGCTAGCCACTCTTCCACCGGACTGGGGTTCAGTTCCCAACACCCATCTGTAACTCCAAAGATCCGGGTTCTAGTTCTGCAACTAGCGGTTCTTAGCTGCTACATCTTTGTAAGGATGCTTAGCACCCCTGGGCCTTGATTCGTGTATCTATTCAATAAATGGTGCCTGGAACATCTCCCTGATTCTTCTATTAGAAGCAAATGAAAACTTCTATTTGTGGCCACATAAAAATATGTAGAAGGGGGGCTGGAGAGATGGCTCAGAGGTTAAGAGCACTGACTGCTCTTCCAGAGGTCCTGAGTTCAATTCCCAGCAACTACATGGTGGCTCACAACCATCTGTAATGAGATCTGGTACCCTCTTCTGGCCTGCAGTCATACATGTTGTGTACAGAATAAATAAATAAATCTTTAAAAAAATATGTAGAAGGTATTTGGTAAAAGTAAAGAGGGATATCGTTATGTGAGGTTATCAGCATGATGAGTGTACGTTTCACAGCATGTCAGACGGCACTGAAGAACAGACATTTTAAGCAATCTTGTTTGCAGGGAGAGAATGTGACCCAGGAGAGAATCAAATAGACCCGTTTTCTAGCTCTCAGCTATGGATGTCAAGACTATCCATGCTAAAAAGAAAAGAATGGACCAAGATGCACATAAAACAGCAAAGCTGTACAAGCTCGGGGAATGACTGGTGAGAAGTGGAATTTCTAAGTCAGGCAACTGATAGATAGATTGTGTATTTGGGGGATATTCTTGGCATGGGTTTTGTGCCATCTGGAAGGTTCCTCCCACTGCCTAGGCATTCTTTCACTCATAGAATGTAAACCCTCTTGATTGTATTTCCTAAGTCATTTTCCAGGCGCCCAGCAGACACTTTCTGCATGTTTATTACATGAACTAACTGGGAAACTGGTGAGATCAACCCTCAGTTTTCTATGCTGTTATCTGCAAGAGGTGAAGAAATGCTGTAGAAACTGTCCCTGCTTTCTGGATTCCCTGACCTAGGAAACAAAAGATGTAAATATATATTAATGTAACGTATGGCTCCTATGATCCCGTGCTTACCAACTCTGTTTGGAAAATAATCACAGATGTGAATTGAGGCTGCTCCACAATTTTTGCTTAGATTCTTTAAAATTTTCTTCTAAATTTTTGTTCAATTTTCTCTTTAAAACTTATAACATTACCTAACTGGTAAAAAGTATTTTAATAACTACCCACTCCTGGTTCTTCCTGACAAATAATAGCATGGCAACATTTTAAATATTTCCAGAGATTTTTGTTAAGTATGTACATATATAGGCACAAGTGTGGATATATTCATTATTATTTTCAAGTGTGAATTAATTAAAATAATAGCATAGATGTGTACTATTCTAAAAAGTGTCTGAGCAGCATGTCTTAGAACTCTCCCTCCATTTTTCTTAATCTAGTTCATCCTTTTAAAAATGCCGCTACAGTGACCACTGCAGTGTTCCCACTCACAGGGGACACCGTATGAGGCTGCACAGTGAACAGCCTTGTTTATATAGCATGAGTCTGCTGTGGCTCAGCTACTTGATCCTCAGTTGATGGATAGGTTGGTTGGTTCCAGTTTTCCAGCATGACCCACCATGCTTCAAGGAATATCTCTGTACAGACTGCAAAAGCTGGGACATCCAAATGAGTCTGATGAAATCATTCATTTATTTTAAATCATAAGCTTGAGATCAGAAATTGCTTCCTGGGTTGTTACATTATCTAAGTGTGTACATTGTTCGGCACTGATATTAAAAACAAGCCCAAATAACCTGTTGAGAAATTGGAAAGGACAAAAAAAATCCCCTGTTTACTCTTTACACCCAGAAGGTCTAACAGCTTAAAGCCTTCTCTACTCTCTTACACACAAGGAAGGAATCAAAATTAAACTTTCAGTCAGTCTTTCTGCCTTAGGACCATTTGATTTAGTTGTGGGAATTGAAGATACACATCGTCATTTGAAGCAACTCATGTGTCTGTGAATGGCAGCATTTCTTCTCCACAAAAGATAACTTTATGACAAGCTACACGTCTACTGAACAGCTTTGACGTTGTGTTCTTATAGATTCATGTAGCTGATGCACTCAGCAGAGATAGATGCCCCCCATCCCATAATGCTTTTGATCTCTTTTTTTGTTGCAGGAAGCATTTGAATATTAAGGGCCATTTGTCCTGAGGTGCTGTCCCAGTAAACATGCTGACACTCCTGAGGTGCTCTGTCATTCCTGAGGTGACAGTGTAGAGACCAAGTCTGTCTGACACCAAAAGTAGCTTTAAGGAGTGCAGACCTCTTAAGGAGACACTGACTAATGAGTCCCACTTAATGAAATTGCTAAGCATTGGAAATAGCATCTCCAAGAGGGGGTAAAGAGACAAGGGGCTTCTTGTCCGGTTGGCAGTGATTTGTGGTATTGATTCTGGCCTTTGGCTGGAACTTGAACTACACACAGCAGAAGTCCAAGTGCCTTGACCTCGAGTGCAATGTTTACTCCATCCCAGAAGGAGTCGACTTCCCTGCTTGAAGGAAGGGCAGTGGAGTGGCTGGAGGAAGGGAGGCTGCTGAAAGCACCAGAAGCCACTCCCCAGACATGAAGGTCAGGGACCACACTCAAGGGTAAGCACGAGACTGTCTCGCTGGGAGGCACTTCCTAGCCTGCCCTCATCTGCAGCTTTGTTCTGAGAGATGTGCTGGAGGATTCTCAGGCTTCGAGCAAGTCTTCTGGCAGTGACAATGGCAGACCCCGTGGGGCTGATCCTGTGGTATATAGGCAGTCTGCCCAATGCTTTGGTGTCGAGGAGGTATCTTTATCTTTAAGTAGCAGACATGTATATGATTTAAATCACTCCTCAAGTGAGCTACCAAATTTTGAAGTTAGAAAACATCAGGAGCATCACCTATCGGAAGTTGTTGCTCTTGAAAAATGAATGAGCTAGCCTCCTGAAGGTAGCTCATTTAGGAGGTTACTGATTCTACCATATGGCTTCCTTCTTGGGAATTTGAACGTTTGCATTTTCCCTTCCTCCTCTTCCTTCTCTCTCTCTCTCTCTCTCTCTCTCTCTCTCTCTCTCTCTCTCTCTCTCTCTCTCTCTCTTCTCTCTCTCTCTCTCTCTCTCTCTCTCTCCATCTCTCGTCCCAATTACTGCCATCTTCTTGAGATTCTTTGATTATACCCATGGCATTTTCTGCTTACTAGCTGCCATTCCGTGAGAAGATTGTCTCTGTCTACTGAAGAGGGTCTTGGATTTGCAAGCAGATGCACCTGGATTTAAAAACAGACTGGACTTCTTCCTCTGTGTGCCCTTGACTGTTACTTTCTCCCCTTGAACCCGTTTCCTTGCCTCTGAGATGAAGATAGTGATGTCGGCTTTGGAGTTTCTCTCTGTAATCCATGGACATTCATGTCATTGGGTTCTCTGGCCTGGACAGTGCAGTTCTTTTAGTATAGGGTACCTGAGATTCCTGTTAGTGGTACCATCATTTCTGGGAGGTTTGAATTTGAGTCCTGGCTCTCTTGTCTAAGCTCACTCCCATCAGTTGCCCTCTGAGACCCTCCTTTAGAATCTGAGTGGGTGTGCTAAGGTCTTCCTAAAGCTCATGCATACATTTTGTAGGCCTGTACAATGCTGTGGGTCTCTAGCTTTGGCATTTACTCCATGTATCTTGGTGATGGTGCTTGGGGATACAGGCCCATAGGGTGTAATGTAGAAGCCCCACGAGAGCTCCATGAATCTGAAACTTTTACAGTGACTCCAAATCTTGGCTTTCTATTATCATAACTAAGAAAAGTAGCAACACCCATGAGGAAGAGAGATGGGGAGGAACGAAAGTAAGACTGTCTGCAAAGCACTCAGCATGGTTTCGTGCATATGACAAGTGTCCAATGCATATTAGCAATGGCTCTTCTTTCTCTTTGCCAGTCTGTATGGCACGTGTCTTTAGCTGGTAGAACTTCAGTATGCCTGAATTAGACATGAATATTTAATTGGAATTGACTTCTGGCTTCTCTGGAAAACCCCAGTGCATACATAAATATAAATGAGTGGAACACATTGAGTATCACAAATAGAGAATTTGCATCTGAAGGAGTCGTGAGCATTGAGACAGCCTCCCAAACTGTTGCAGGCTGTCTTGGGTTTTGTGGGCTCTACTCCCGCTTCTTTATCCAGATTATAGCAAGAGGGGCTAAGACTGTCTTCCCATGATGCTCTTCCAGCTATCCTTGACCAACTATCAGCTGTGTGAGGGCTGAGGCACGGCCGAGGTCAGATGCCACTTCACTCAGCAGAAGTGATGGAGAGAGTTGCTTGCTTTCATAACCTGTCTATTCAGTGATATAATTTAGGATGCACTCCAAGGGGCAGCATCATGAAAGTCTGCTGGAATACTCTGCCAGGGAACTTAACCCAGGCTGAGATGTTGCCCAACAGAATCAAAGCAGGGTTTAAAGTCAGCTGCTGCCTTTATTGCACATTTAAAACTTGGCAAAGGAAGTTCTCTGGGTTGGGAGCACATGAAAGAAATCAAGGCAGGGAAAGGGTGGTTGAAGGGAACAGCTGGACGCGCACGTCTTAAACCATCCCAGTAATACTCCAGCTTCCAAAGGTACCTGCTTGGTTGCTCTGAAAGTAAGCACAGCCTCTGTGTCCTTTCTTCTCCAGCTACTGGTGTCACGCATGAAAAAAAAAGAAGAAGAAGAAGAAAGGAGGCAAGAAAGGGTTTTATATCGAGGCCACATTTGTCAAGCCTTGGCTCCCACGCAGATCTGGGAACTGTGGATCAAGCTGAGCTCCAAACTTTCAACTCTCAAAAGCACTACTTACCCCAAGTAAAAGGCAATTTTCCAGCTCAGAGAAAGGCGGTGCTGCAAGGCTCAGGAAAAGAGGTCAGGAGACTCCTTGTACATCAATCAGCTCCTGGAAAACAACATGTCAATGAGTTAAGTGAACACGAATCAGGCACATATGGATTGAATTTCCCTTGAAATACTCCTGGGGTCCACGTTTTAAGGGGTGGAGTGGAGGAGGGGTGAAGAAAAATCTTAGGAAAATCTGCAGCCCCAGAATATCTGAAAATACTTCTAAACTGTCGACCGGCGAGGCTGCAAATCCTGCTGACCTGGATCAATGCTGGGTCCAGCTGACCTTTGCTTTCTTTAGATGAGTCTGGATCTGAGACCTGTAGGACAGCCAAGGACTTCCCACCCTTGATCTGAACTTCGTTCTATGGCAGGTCTGCTAGAGAGTAGCTTTGAAGCTCCAGGGAAGGGAGCTGGATTTATTTCAGTCAGAAAGCAAACTGTGAGAAGTATTCAAGGTGACCAGATACGACTGCCAGTAGCTTGCACTCAGTAAGTCTACCAGTCCATTGGAGGACTGGAATCACAAGGAAGGAAAACAGAAAGTCATAAAGACATGGGAGAAAATCAGGTGACTTTTTCAGGACCGTCCTCAAGAAAGTGTGTGGCACAGTGAAAATGTCCTCCACAACCACAGTTCTCATAAAATATTAAGAGGATGTGCAACGCTAGGGTCTGTGATAACATGGAACAGTATGTGTTGGAAGGAAAAGAAGCATTTGTGCTTTTCATCCATTATAAATTTCATGAATGTTAGCACTGTCTAAATCTGACTTTGAGTTGCCCCTGCAAAAATTCAATGTGGAGGATAAGTTACTTCAGTAATTTCTAGACAGAATCTAAAATTGGTTAATACCAAGTCCTTTCCCTAGAAAGCATCATAGAAAATTTAAGCTGAGAAACATACATTTTCAAGGGAAACCTGCTGAGAAACGAGATGTATTTACTATATTGTTGTTTTGTGGGGGCACTTTACAGTTGAGCAACCCCCATTTTCTTCGGGAAAAAGTACCAGACTAGAAACTTCATGATGCCCAGGAACTGTTATCCTGGCCTTTTCCTCTCTCCTCTTCATCTTTTTTTTCCCCCTTGGGGCAGGAGGCAATCAAAAATAAATGTTAATGGGATTATTATTTTTTAAACAAATGATTCCCTGTCAAGAGAAGAATTCTTTCACAATTGTCAAATTGTGTAGACGATGTTCAAATGGCCCATTCATTCCCAGCAGCACCACCAAGTTGAAAACATACTTTTTCTGGTGTGCAGTTGATTGATGTACATTCCCACATCAGGCTAATGGCACTTTATTTTCCAACAGTAGCAAGTAATGAGTGACCTTGAGTGCATATTGTTTTCCTGAAAGGCTTTGTCGCTCTGTTTCTTTCATAAGCACCCCAAGGAAGCAAGGCCTCTGTATTGGTGTTTTGCAGCAAACCTCATTTCTTTCATGGCTTTCTGTAAAAGAATTTGATACAGGGATAGAAGCTAACCTCAGTGAGTAAATGAAATATTGATCCATGCTACTCTGGCCTTGCCTTCACCTTGTCCCAGGGCGGTGAGTTACTGACTTTTCCGTTTTGGCTGTAATAGGAATTATTACAACAGGCCTGTGCAAGTAATTACTTGGCATGGTAAAAAAGGAGGGTCCATCATATATTTCTGTAGAGACGTTAGTTTCCATCAGGCCAGCAGTCTGCAGTTTTTGGCTCTGTCTTGCCCAGTCTTGATTCAATTCTTTTAACTATCATTAATCACACTCCTTGTCAGCAGAAGTTTATCAAAAGTATTAAGTGAGCAAGGTTGCCTGGCCTCCTTAAAAAAAAAATCAGCCAACAAGGGGCAGTAAATTTCAAAATATGGAAGGTTGGTTCCGTGATATATACGAGTGTCTCTTCAGCTAGAATGAGCCGTTTGTTTTAGTGATAGATATTGTAGTTTGAGCTGTGATAGAATCCTTCTCGAGTTTATATGTCGCAGGCTATCGTTTATGAGAGACCATGTGTTTCTGGATGGTGAAGGTCATGGCTGATGGCAAAAGTAAAAGCAGCAGTGATTCATTAAAAATAGTTAATGGGGCCTGTGGCTGACAGGGATAAATAGGAACATGTGCTTTGCCCAACCCACCAGCATCTAAGTTAACATTGGGTTTCTTCAGCCTCAACTCTGACAACCCGATGGCCAGACAGTTGGGAATCCACAGAAGACGGGAGGGGAGGCAGGCTCACCTCCTTCTTGTTGATAACAGAGTCCAGAAAGAAAAGGGAATAAAGCTCTGTCTGCTTCGGTTTGGCTTGGATAATAGGAACTTGAAAATTGTTATTGATTTTTAAGTAACCATAGTATTTTTAGTATATAAAATTCAAAAGTGATAGAAATATGACACAGAAAAATTCTACTTGGTATTTAATTTCTTTTTAAAAATGACATGAAGTCAAATATGGCATCATGCCTGGTGGTTTTGGTAAGCTGAGAGGTGACTGTATTTCCTCTGTTAGTCTGTAGCCCTGGCTGTTTAAAGAGTTCACAAGTAAAGGTTTCCCACAACTAACATGAAGTCTCCCAGAGAATCTCATCTTCCAGAATCACGTTTATGATGTATATTTGGTTGTAACCCTTTCAATTATTTTCCTTTGCTGTATTTACATACATATACCATAAATAAACGTTGGCCTTATACATGATAATGAAAAAGCATATAATCCATATGAAATAATTCAGTATGTAACATGTATTTAAATACTTGATACTATTACAACACTGATTAATAACTTGGCTGAAACTATTCCAATATTTATATGTCAATATTTGATTCAACTTAATTCATTTACTCATTCGGAAAATCTGTTGTGTGCTGATGTAAAGCAAAATCTAGACCTCCTTGAAGGGAGTTAAGGGCCAGGGATCCACTTCCAGCTTGCATTCCAGCTTACAAATTAAACCTTTGTCCCCAGGTCCTCACCTCCCTTGAAACCTTCCTGGACAGTATGGAGATTGCTAAGATCTTGAAAACTAAAAGGATTTTGCTGACTAAGATCAATAGGGTTTGATGGGCTATTTAGGAGGTGCTAATCAACAAAGGAGTGTGTGCACATGCATGTTGCCTTGGGCAATTTCCAAAAGACCAACTATGGATTTTCTACACAATGCTCCTAATGAAGGTTTCGAAAGCAGAACCCTTTGGAGGCTTTGTTGGTGTTTCGTTATCTTGGTGCTTTCCCCCTTTTCTGTCTTTTTAACTTGAAGAGTCAGTAAGAAATGGCATCAAGTCTGAAATAATGCCACGAGATAAACATCTCCCTTCTCTACTCTGGAGTGCCTCTTTTCCGTAGAAAAACAAATTATTTAGGGTAGTTAGAACTGGAGTTGCTGCCTCCAGACAGGAAAAGATAATAAGCAAGATGCATGGCGGGATCAGCTCCTGAATTCATTAAGCGAGATCCACAGCATCAAAGCAAGAAGAAACACAACAAAAATGCACAAAATTGTATGTAAGGATGGAACATAGAAGAAAAATGTAAGTAAGGAGGAGGAGAAGGAAAGAGGAGGAAGAAGAACAGGACGGAGAGGAGGAAGAGAAGGGAGAGAAGAAGGAGGAGCAGAGAGGAGAAGAGGAGAGGGGGAGGAAGAAGACAAAGAGGAGGAAGAGGAGAAGGGAGAGGAGAAGAGGGGAGAGGAGGAAGGGAAAGGGGAGGAGGGCAGGGTCGGGGAGCAGCAGCAGATCTTCCCCGCTTGTAATCTGCCCTTGAATCTGAGCTGGGGACTCTGGGCAGCCTCAAATGCATTTAGCATATAGATGTCACTCATGCTGGGGTCCTTCATCTCACAGACAGACCATCCCTTTCTGTCATTTGTCACAAGCAATCCCACAGTCCAAAGAGGTTGGGGGGTTTGCAAACTATGTCCCTAAGTTAAATTTGAGGTTTTTCCTCCTTGACATTTTGTTTTTTTCAGGGCCACCATCATTACAGTAAAACTGTTTGTATAACTGCAGTGCATTCAGTTGAGAAGCATTCAGAGAGAAGAGAAACGAGTATAGCAAATTAACATGTTTATGGGGAGAAGCACTTAGCCTCGAATCACCTAGAGAGGAGAAATGTGCTGTTAATTCAAGGCCGAGTGACTGCGGGCATAGAGGAGGTTTGGGATCCCATCACCCTAAAGATGTTCACTGCGCTTTACTAGCTGACTTTTTATGGAGAAACTAAGTCAGTTCCAAGATATTACTCTGATATTATATTTAGTTAATATTTTATGAAAGGAAAGTCCTCTTACTAGAGGTGGCAAATTGGTTTATAATTATAGTACTTACGGAACAGGCTGTCTGCTCACTTTACGGCAGAGGCACAAAAATAGAGCTGCCTTTCCCACATAACTTCTTTGCGGAGTCCCTGGGGTGACTTCCATTCCTATGACTTTTTCCCTCCACTTCAAATATTAGTCTAATTTAAAATATAAAACCACATTACATATTTGGTATGTGTTACTAAAACAGTGAAGAGGGCATTTTGCAGAAGAAGGACCAAGATACACAGTAGAGCAGTAGCGAGCCCTTGTTGACTGGCACCCTTATTTCTCCTCCTGCCACCTCAAACTTCAGTGCTAACCCATTCGACTCTGATAGTGGCTGTGAGCAGTCTAGTGTGAGGTCTGTTTGGTTATGGGAACTATAATGAGTTCCTGGGCCCAACAACATCACGCTTTCCCCAGTACAGACTAAGTGAGAAAGGACATTGGGCTACATTCTCTGTTTTTCCTTTTTTCCCTTTCTTGAAGAAATAGCAGGGCTAAGTTCCTACCAAGCAAGAAACATGCTGTGTTTCCTCCCCAGGGAAGCATTCCGCCATGGAGGGAAGAAGGAGACCCACAGGCTCGTGAAACACAGAAGAGGCCGACAAGTTTCAGGAAGCTCCTGAAAGTGACAAGGCTCACCGAGGCGACTCCTTGAAGTCATGTAAGCAGTAAAATGTTGCTAGGAGAGATGGTGATGCCATTGCTTGCCAGCTGTGCAGGGGATTCCAGCTTTTGTGAGTTGTCACCCATGCAGGAGTGGACGTTTTAGCGACGCAACTGCTGGAGTCTCCCATGTGTCTAGACGTGGCTCAAATGCACTCACAGGTGCACCAACCTGGACATAAATAGAATCTGTCTTTGATTTCTTCTTGCCTGTTCCATCTGAGGTTAATAGAAACAGGCTCTTTACTTCCCGGTAACACAACACATGTGTTAGTCATGTTTGGATGTAACAGAACTGAATCATATGGTTGACACAAAATAAGTATTGCTAAGATAAAGCCTCCCACGGATTGTGAGGGATAAATTCTTAGTGCCTTGACATATTCTGTTAGGTTTCCTGCTCCTTGAACAACTATGCACCTGCTACTTACTACAGAGATTTCCCTTGGCCACGAAAACATGTTCTGTTTGCTTTGAAGGCCAGCTGAGACAGCCCTTGAAATGAGTACCTAAGGATCAGCTTCCCCTGGGTTGTACAACTCGAAGGTGTATCCTAATGACATTGTCAGAAGTAGCCAGGGGGACTGAGCTGTGATCATTACATAGTCATCGAATCAGGGACATTCCTTGTCCGCATGTCCTTGCTCTCCTTGCCTCACTGTGGGCGCCATGGGCCCTGACCCCCGACTGTGAGTGGCTGTAGCCTTGCTTGCTGACCAGGTGTCCTTCCTATTCAGATTCCCTGCCGGTGTCCTTCTCACCTTAGGATCATCGGAGAGCTTACCGGAGGTTCTTTGTTCCTACATCCTGCTTGTGATGTAAACAACTTAGGTGCATCCTGTATTTGGTGTAAACAACTTAGATGCAAGAATGCAGAACTTTGGGTCTAGAATGTAGACCATTGGTAGCGAACTTCTGCCCTCAGGGGATCCTCCATTTGTGTTGTAAGCCTGTATTTAAGGTTTCCTCCCTCTTTCAATAAACGGAATTCGACATCCAATCGTACGAATGACTCGCTGTCTCTTGTCTCTATTTTTTAATCCGCAGCCCTTCGCTCAGACATGGTGAACGGTTAGTGGTAACGCAGGCGCTACTGCTACAGATGGAGGTCTTGGAAGGCCGGCCGGCATTTTACAGGTGAGAGTGTATTGAAATGGGTACAGCTAGCTCACAGTCAGTTAATTGGACTGTTGAAGCAGGAAGGTACCAAAGTTAAGAAAGGGCATTCGACATCCAAACGTACGAATGACTCGCTGTCTCTTGTCTCTATTTTTTAATCCGCAGCCCTTCGCTCGGACATGGTGAACGCGTATTGGTAACGCGGGCGTTACTGCTACACCTCACAACTCTGAACATCTGCATCAGTGTTTCCAGGGCTCATGTCTGAATATTTGTCCTCCAATCCTTAGCTCAGATTCAGGTTCTAGAGACCCAACCAAAGACACACTGCTATCTCAGGACTGTAGGATTATCAATGCTTGGGAATTGATGGAGAATCTTCTGGGTGCCTAACCTAGTGCCATAAACTATGGGACTATTGATTTTTTTATATTAACAGTACACAGGAATCCCACATAAATTACCTTGGGAGTTAAGACATACATGTTTAAACAATTATAAGACTGGATGGCATTATTTGGGAACTATAGTAAAGTCTTAGGTATGTGTTACATATCACCGGAAACAAGGTAACAGAGCAAGATACTAAGTAGTAGTGACAAAGTCACAGAAGGAGTTGACTAGGAGAGGCTAACAGAGCTGCTGCTGTGGAAGATTCAAAGAGGACACTTTACAGTGCGTGAAACGGGTAATAGCTAATGTTGTGTGGAAGTGGAATCATCTGAGAGACGTGACTCTGGGTGAGTGTAGGGGCATTTTCAGGAAGGATTAGCTGATGAGGAAGCATCTCTGTGAGTGTGAACAGCACCTTACAGTGGTACTCATATAAAAGATCTGAGGAGACAGTGGTGGTGTCTGCCCATGGGTTTGTGTTCCCCACTGGTAAGAACATCTGTCCTGTTGCAGACACTTTTGCTCCAATTCTTCTCTGACATCAGAACCCCTGATTCTCTGACTTTCTTGTGTGAACTAAAGACTCATGACTTTAGTTCTCCAGGAATCCTCCAAGTCTTCAGTGCCACACTGGGAGTGGGGAGACATCTGGCTTTGGGGACTGAGCAACTACCAGGCTCTCAGTATGTCCAGTGTGTGAACTACCAGGCTCTTGGTATGGCCAGTCTGCAGATGGCCACTGTTGAACTCCTCAGCTCCTGTTGTGCAAACCAATCTCATAAATTTCATTTCACAGTACATATGTTCATCTTATTGGTCTGTTCATCTAGAAAACTCTGATTAGTACAGGTGGTATGTTTCCACGGGTGGGGGGGCTCAACAAATTCTCTGGGTAGAAAAATTGGCAAGTGGGTCACTTAGGAAAACAAGGTCCAACTGAGGGACCATGCCCCACTGCTTAAAGTGGCAAGCAATGGATGAAGACTCAACTTCAGCTTCTTCTACAATGTTCTATGATCTTTAGAAAGGGTGGTCCAAATGTCTTGTTTAGAATGGAGCCTTCATCAGCCATTCAGCTTCTTGGGCAGTGATAAGTTTCTGAATCCAGGCAAAAACAGGCTTCTCTGATTCCAGCCGAGAGCGGCTCTCAGAGAGCCTGGGCTGAAGGGACCTCGTGAAATATGCAGGTATAGTTTTCTAGATTATAAACAGAACTATATCCCATGTGCTCTTGTGTGTCTGGCTTCCTTTGCTCAGCATATTTTTGAGTTCAGATCACATTTCTGTAGGTATCTGTGATTTGTTTCTTGGTACTTATTGGGAGGTCTTCTTCTGCCAATCTATCAAGAATGTTCTTCCTTTATAGGGACCTTTGGAGGTCATCATATTTTGCATATATAACTATGGATGGATAAGTTATAAATAGATTAATTTAAATTATGTCTAAGATGATTATATTTAAATATTTTTCTAAATACTTTATAACTAAAAGATCTCAATTTCTTATTCCCAAAACAAAGACTAGTACAAGGATTAGAAAACATAATCCACGTATCTGTTGCCCTTAAGAAATGTACTTCACTATCAAAGACAGATTCAATCTTAGGATGGAAAAAGGAATTCTAAGAAACCGGGAGCAGGTATTGTTCTGATATCTGACAAAACAAAATGGTCTTAAAATCAAAATTAGTCACAGATAATGAAAGTCATTTCATACTAACTAAATGACCAACATACCAAGAGGACATTATTGTTTTAAAAATATACATAGCAAACACAGGAGCCTCAGTTTCATAAAACAAATACCAATGGATGTAAAGATATAGATTAAGCCTAACACAAAATTAGCAGAAAACTTCAACATCCAACCCTACCAAGAGACAGGTCATCCTGACAAAAATTAAGAAGAGAAATTGAATGATGTCATCAGCACCTATAGACACCTACAGAACCATCTATCCAATGCTGCCTTCAGCAGCTGATGGAACTTTCTGTAAAATAGATCATCTGATAGGACACAGAAGTGAGATTTCATGTCAGATCCTGCAGAACTGCAACCTTTAAGAAAATAAATAACCACAAATGATGGTGAGGACACAGACTAAAGGGAGCCCTTATATGCTGGTAGTGAGAGTGTGAAATATAGAAATCAATATGAAAGCTTCTCAAAAAACTAAAAGCAGATCTACCACCTGACTATGCTATTCCTGGTACTGACTGTAAGAATTCCATGTCAACACACAAACAAGATACTAGCAAATCCATTATCCTTGCAACACTTCCCGGAAAAGCTAAGTTATAGAACCAAACTAGGTGTATAACGACAAGGAAGTGGATGAAGAAATTTGGTGTACATACAATTTCATTTTCATAAACAAAGAGAGTAGAAGCCAAACTGCCTAGAGAAAGAAAGGAGGCAAACAGGAGTGGAGAGGGGAGGAAGGAGAAAGGGTAAGAAGTTTGTGGAGAAAATTATGCTCAATATACAATATTTACTTGTAAAAATGTCCATATATAACATAGTATCAAGTACAATGAATATACACAGCGAGCCATTTTTAAATAATTGAAAGTAAGCAAGAGTTTATCATGAATAACTAATAATATTAAACATGGTACTTTGTAAGAAACAAAAGCAGAAATATATTGATTATTTATTGCTAATAAATTATAGCAAACTTAATATTTTAAATGCATTTATTACCTCAAGTTATCCATGGATCAGGAATTCAGAACTCGTTTAGTTAATCATCTCTTAGGAATCTGTGATAAAGACATCAAACAGAGTTGCTGACATCTGAAAACCTAATCAGAAACAGGCAATCAGCTTGGTGGCTCACTCAAGTGGCCGGCAGTTGTCAGGAGGTCTCAGTCCATCCCCAAATGGACTTCTCCATGGGGCTATTCTCAGCGTAACTTCCATCCTCCCTGAGTGAGGGATCTGTGAGAAGGCAAGGTGGACGCATAAACTCACCCATCACAGGCCAGCGTTCCCCCACAGCCTCTTAGTTGCACTGATTAGGCTTAAACAGTATAGAAAGAGACAATGAACATCGGATTTAACCCTGAAAAAGATTCCTTGATATTCTAATGCTAGTATCTGAATATAACCCATTTTATCTGGAAATGGAGACTCTGTAGGTATAACTAACCCAAGTTAAAGTGAAATCATACTAAGTATGCTGGGCCAGTGGCTAGTGACTAGTGGCCCTTTAAGAAGAAAATATTTGATATGCTCGACAAGAAAAAGGCACGCTTGTACTGGAAACCTAACCAGCTCCCCAGGGTTAGGAAAGTCATGGATCTTGGAGGAAAATGTACAATTGCCACTTTATCAAACCAGTGTAATACCAAAGCACTTTCTGAATATTTGTCCTCATACCCACGGGTAAGTGTGGTCTTCAACCCTCATCAAGGAAACTTCTCTTTGCAACAGAGACCATTGCAGGAAACCACAACCAATCCAAATGCTGAGTTCTGGAGCCCAATCCCAGCTGATACATCCACAGTGCAACTCCTGCATCTAAGGCTCTGGGATCATCTCAGAAAAGATTGTAAGAGCCAGAGAAACAGGCCGTTTACTGGGAGATTGTGTCTCTAGAACTGTCAGAAGTATAAAATATTATCAACACACCTGCCTAAACATGACCTGAACCAGGGCAAAACAACAGACATGCTAACATGAACTGGAAAAAGCTCACAAAACCTCAATCCTACCCAAACAACTACAGGCAACTAAGGAATGCTCTGAGCAAGAAAATGGTCCTTCCCAGGGACAAGCACACCAATTGGTTATCCAATGCCAAACAGTCAGCCCTGAAGGCATACATACAAGTAACACACAGACAGAGCAGGGTGTACTTACATACTTAGGAATACTTGTGGGTGATAATGATTAATGAAAAAAGAGGCCATGAATTAGAAAGAGAACACAGAGGGGTATTTGGGAAGATTTGGAGAGAGGAAAAGGAAGGGGGAAACAATTTAATTATAATCTCAAAAAATAAAGAAATCTTTTTTTTTTTTTTTTTTTTTTTTTTTTTTAAGAAAAGAGAAGAGATGATTTGGAGACAGACAAATATCCCCAGGTCAAAAGCTGTGTGAAAGGGATGCAGAGACATGGTAATGGAGAGATATGGTGATGCAGAGACATGGTAATGGAGAGATATGGTGATGCAGAGACATGGTGATGGAGAGATATGGTGATGCAGAGACATGGTGATGGAGAGATATGGTGATGCAGAGACATGGTGATGGAGAGATATGGTGATGCAGAGATATAGTGATGCAGAGATATGGTGATGCAGAGATATGGTGATGCAGAGACATGGTGATGGAGAGATATGGTGATGCAGAGACATGGTGCTGCAGAGACATGGTGATGGAGAGACATGGTGATGGAGAGATATGGTGATGGAGAGATATGGTGATGCAGAGATACAGTGATGCATCTGAAGTCAAATAGTGTCACAGACTGTGGGCATTCTGCAGAAGCTTAAAAAGCCAAGGACAGCTGGGCATTGGTGGCACATGCCTTTGATCCCAGCACTTGGGAGGTAGAGGCAGGCGGATCTCTGTGAGTTCAAAGCCAGCCTGGTCTACAGAGCGAGTTCCAGGACAGGTTCCAAAGCTACACAGAGAGACCCTGTCTTGGGAAAAGAAGAAGAAGAAGAAGAAGAAGAAGAAGAAGAAGAAGAAGAAGAAGAAGAAGAAGAAGAAGAAGAAGAAGAAGAAGAAGAAGCAACAGCCAAGGAGATATCTTCCCTAGAGCTACAGCAGACTGCTTTCCACTAAAGGATTGAGGCGGGGAGGAAGAGAAAGGGAGTGTGAGGAGTGGAAAGATCAGAAGCCCCATACATTTCCTGGGTTTGCAGAGGGTTAGGATTATATCCAAAGGCAATGGAAAACACTTAACCCTGGTGAGCGGCATGTTCTGTCCATGACTCTAGACAATGGTTCTGGATACTGGTAACAGTCAAGAGATAGAAGAAGAAAGAAGAACTAAATGAAAACACCAGTTAGGAGACTGTTAGGAGATCCATCCAGCATGGTTTTTGCCTGGGTTGAGGGTGAAGAGCAAAGGGCATGGGAAGACTACAACAGTGGTGTGTCAGATCTCACATTTCAGAATAACGTGCAGAATTCAAACTGTTCCTCTTCAAGTAATTGGACCTTCAACACATTTTAAATATGAACTTAATCCATTGGAGGATCTTCAAGCTCAGAATTTCTTGCTATTTCCTATTATCACAGTTGAAAGGCAATACTACCCAACAGGACTCACAGCCAGTCCCAAATCTGCCTCTTGTCTGAAGCTCTCTCTCCATTTCTTCATTAACATCTAGTCACACTGAGGACAGTGTCTTTCTGGGGACAAGGTGTAGCTGTGAAGCATGCTCCTTTGCTTCTACCTGTGAGGACAGTGTCTTTCTGGGGACAAGGTGTAGCTGTGAAGCATGCTCCTTTGCCTCTGCCTGTGAGGACAGTGTCTTTCTGGGGACATGGTGTGCCTGTGAGGACAGTGTCTTTCTGGGGACATGGTGTAGCTGTGAAGCACGCCCCTTTGCCTCTGCCTGGAATATCTTTCCAGGTCACCTCCACAGAGCCACTGTACTTTAGTGTCTCTTATTTTTGACCCATGGTTACTTTCCTTTCCTCTTTCCTAACTTCCTCCATCCCTCCCTTTCTAACTGTCTTTTCTTTTTCTCATCCTGTTAGGCACTAATGACGACTCCCACCTCACGCTGTCTGCTTGCTTATATAGCCTACCGATCCCGTGCTTTGACAAACAAGCCTGTCTCCATCTTAGGCTTGAAAGCCATCTTACAATAAAGCCAAATTAGGTTCATTCCTGTTAGGATTAAATCTCTGTTTCTCAAAGATTGGGCCATGTCCCAACTGTAACCTTAACTACACATGGTTCTGTACAGCCTGTTCCAGGAAACAGCAATCATGTCCTTGTTTTAAAAAGTTGTTATGACTGATTTTGCAACCCTACCTTTGTTTCAAAGGGTTATTATGACTACCTTGTTATGTTCAAGCTCCTGCAACCCTGCCTAGTTGCCTGCCAAATCCCCCATTTGGAAACCCCTTATCCCTGAGCTATAAAAATCTTTAATGCTGGATTCTTGAACTCTGTTTTAGAGGGAGGCAGCTTGTGTACATGAATAGAAAGCTTGCTTTAATTGATTTGGCTGTGATGATTTGGGTTTGTGGTATTTCTCCTCAAATCATTGGGATTAATAACTTCTGAGAAATAAACACTGAATCTAAGTCTTTTTAAAAAATGCATCTGTCTGGCACAGTCTATGGTACATTGTAGAAATTTGGTTAATGATTGCCTCATGAACAGAGACAGTAAGAAACGGGACGAGTACTTGTTGACAATTACTGGTAGAATTATTTCTGACAATTATTAAGATACTCATATTTTCTCCAGAAATCAGCTTCAAAGAGCCCCAAAGCCTTGCCAGAAAAGACAGGAACGGTTCATGCTCTTATTCACCATGTGGTTCGTTTTCAACACCGGGCGCTTGAGATACTGAGGATTAGCTGGGCTGGCAGGCCGTCTTCTATCCCCAAGCCCAGTGTTGACCTTGAATTAAACTGCTGTCTTGGACCTTTACTCGGATGCTGGGGACCCAAACTCTTTGTGTCTGTGTGGCAGTCACTTTACCAACCGAGGCATCTCCTGGTCCCTGTTTCTTTTTCTTGACTTGATATCTTTCATTGTCACTAAATTTGTTTAAGCATTCTTTAATAAATTTCATTTTCCACATGGAGACAATATGGTTTATTTAACTAAACCTTTTTTCCTGCCCATTTATATCATTTTCATTTTCTCATAATAATATGAAGGCCTCATTTTAATGTTAAAATATTTTGCCAGAGCCTCAGCCTGATAGTAATACTATTTTTTAGTTTGCTATTGGAGATGCTGCTGCAAGGTGAAATGCTTATGAATTCAAAAATAACCTTGTAGCCTGCTTTTCCAGAGTTATATCTCCATTCTTCTATCACGGAAGTACATATATAAACAAGACACACTTAAGTAGTCTTTCCATAGCAGTACATTGATCTTTTACAATGAACATCAAGCCCAATTCTTGCCCCTTCTCCATCTCTAGCAGTTGATACAGATTAGAAACTTCCAAACTTGTTGGTAGAATTCCTGCAGAGCTGCAGCTGGTTTGATTCCGGAGTGTTAGCACCTGGCCTTAATCTGCCTTTTGTGATTGCTACCTTTTTTCTCCCGGAACCTTCTTGTGAATCTTGACTGAGAGTTTCTAAGAATGCAAAGCCTATGCAAACTTGGTTGAGCAACAGTCTGGAAAACTGTGATATTCCTTAACAGAGAATTTGCATTTGGCATTGTCCCTTTGGGGAGTTTCAATACGAGCTTTTGGGATATGGAAATTAACTTGCTAAGAGTGTAAACTGGAGAACAATAAAAAATGCCCTTTGCTAAACTACGAGGAGTCAGGAGTCAGTACAGAGAGACAGGTTCCCATGTAGCTGGAAAGACTAAAAACCATCCTTAGGTGCCTCTGTACTTCCTTCCATGGATCCTCAAGAACCCACACTCGATGTACAACACTTGCAATTTTACTGATAAGGAAACTGAAGTTGAAAGTAAAGACTTAGAACGTAGCTGCAGCTGAAACCAGCATGCCTGAGTTTTCTACTAGAGCTCTCTCAGCTGAGTTGAGACACACGCATACTATTTATTTCTGGGGGTAGGGGATCTCAGGCAGGTCCCTTGCCTAGCTCCAGGATCCTCATCCAGAAAGCAAGTAATTACAGTTCGTGCAGATGCCTCCCAGAAGGAAGAGGGCCAGACCCAGAGCATGTGGCTGCCCCTTCTTGGTCTGTTCATGTTGTCGTCATTCTTCCCATTTCTGCATCTCTGCTTCAGACGCTGACAAACAAAAATGCCCTAAACCTTCTTTGCAAGCTCCCTGGCAGGCCTCTGCTTATCCGTTCTAATCACCCGCTGCTAGGCCTTTGAGTTGGCCTGGGGGTTGAGCACTTTTTTCTGTATCCTAGGTACTCACCTTGTCTCCTATTTGCATAAGAGCTGGGATCTGATTGTCAAAACCTGTAGGAACAAATTGCCTTTAACTTTCCCCACAATTATGTACTGAGAGTTGCTATCATTTGTACTTATATTTCCGCTGGGTATTTCTCTGGTTTTAAAAAGTGGAACCTTGTGCATCTTGACTAATGGGATCGTGAACTCTGCTGAAAAAAAAAATGCTATTATTTCTGCAATGAAAATTGGCCTATTTGCTGGGTTATTTCCATTTAAACACATTGTTAAAGTAAAACAAATAAAACCAAACAAGACAAGAAGAGCAACTGCCATTCATTTCCCAGCACGCTGGCTAAAGTGGAGAGAAATTCAGAGAAGCATTCCTTCTTGCCCTTAGCTTTGTCTCTGAAAACTGCAGTCAAAATGAAACCACAGTGGGAGCCCGAATTTATCCCATTCTGCAAAGGACTATTCTGTGTTGACTTCAGGACATTTTCGTTCGTACAAAAATGACAGCACATTGAATTTTTTTTTTTCTGGATCATAGTACATCCCACAAACTATCGCACACTTTGGATAAGTGCTTGTCCTAGACGAAAATAGGCTCAGGATAGAAGTTTTCACCATCCCTGCAATGTAAATCGTAAACCAAACTGACACCCATTGCACTGGATGAAAGCTCTCTGAATCCTTTGCAGTGAAAGTTGTGTGGGGATCCAGAGCATGAGGAGAGCCTTGGTGATTGAGTCAAAAGACCAGGAGAGAGAGGAAAGCTTGTGCGGTGTGGTCAGAGTGTCCTAGCTCTGCATGTAGAAGACAAAGGCAGCATCTGGGTTTAAGCAGGGATAGTTGGATCTCAGACAAATCAATTCTTGAGGCGTTTTCCCCCACGTGCTTATAAAGTGGGAACAATGATAATCTTTGGCAATCCCCCTACCAGGGTTGTGGTGAGGGCAACTACCCAGGTGGACTTCAAAGGATTTTGTGAATGGCAAATAGTCACGAAATGATAGAAGTAAAATTTTAGTTAAGTCTCTTAGTTTGTTTTCATATTCCAAATGAATGAAAAGTCGATGTGGCTTTAGTTTCTTATCCTCACACTTGATGAACTGCTTATCCAGAAGGAAACCAAACAGCACCTCAGCCTTCCATCATTGAGACGCGAGATCCCGACCTCGAGTGCTGTGCGGTAGTCTTGCTTTCTTGTTGGACACCCATCTGACTGAGAGCAAGACTCGAAATGCTGGGACTCCAGGCTCACTTTTACCTCTCACGGTGTCACTATCAGGTGGGCAGTGCTCACCTTCCAGGGTAGTTTTCTGCTAACCGTTGGATAACTGAAGTGAGCCGGTGACGGTGTCTGAAACACAGTTGAGTGGCTAGTTTCCACTTTAAGTTACTAATAGTCACACGGCGAATTTTACCACTTTTCATGTGTCTTGTTGAAACCACCGATAGCTTTTTAAAGCGTAATCTCAAATATCATTTTAATACAAAACACCTAAACTGTAATAAAATATATATTATTTTTTCATTTTGAGCTGAAGATTGGTTCTTTAAAAAGCCTTCGTACGTTTGATATGGCTGGGGGATGATCTATGCTCCTTTCTAAAAAGTGAGGGGGAGGGGTTGGAACTGAGAATTTTTTTTTTTCCTGCAAATCTGAATTTCTTCATGTTTACCACTCCCATTAATTACATTTATGTCAAAACCTCCATGTGGCATGTTATATTCAGAAGATCCTGCTAGCAGGCTGCAAGAGATGTGGATTCACCTTTAAGCACCAGGAGAGTGGCAGAGTGAAATCCTACAGACATGCTTCCTAAGCCACAGATGCTTGCCGCTCACTCAGCGTGACACCAGTGATCGTTCTCCTGGGGAACGGTATGTTCTGGGTGGCAGCACCCTCATGCCATCATGTACCACGCACCGTCCACATCATCGCCAGGTGACTTAACAGGAAGTCATGACCCATTGGCTTCTTCGTTTAAAAAAAATGGAGCCTGTGTGTCCAAGTAGGGATGGCCTGTGTCTTCATTTTTTCCGTGTGGTGGCTTCAAGAGGTAGAAGAATACAGAGAATTATTGTTCACATTTCCCTGTGACTTGACAGAGGCATGTTTAAAGGACAACCTCAGTACTGGGGGGAGGGGGGGACTTGATCCTGCTCTGTTCCTAAAGTAAATATTTATCCTTAATCCAGTCTAAATGAATATTGGACTCTCTGATTATTTTTTTTTCTCCTGCCATTTTCTCATTAAAATCTCTGATGCTGCTTCTTCACAGTTTCCACAGACAACAGGTTTCCTGCTCATTATACACCAGCTCCGAGATCTGGGACAAAGGTCACTTAAACAAGGGAAAATCATGTTAAAGAAAATGTAGGGAGAAATTTGAATATAGCAACAAGTACGGATGTGTTAGAAATATAATGAGTTTTGACTACTTTTTCTTTAGAGAAGAATTCAAGACAGGAAATGATTTGGCTATCAAACTTTTATATCATACAACATTTTTAACATACCAATTTATCTTCTTTTGGAAATATGAATACTTAATAACATATTGGCTCCTGCTGAAGCCAAAAGCCAATTATATAGCTCTACAAATACGTACATTTTTGTGGAGATATGGGAATGGAACTGTGTAGAGGAGATGCAAATTAAATCTAAATTTCTTTAGAAAGGCCGAGCAAGAGCTATTTAAACATGAAATCAATTATAAATGACAAGGTTAAAAAAACCTGGGTTTTATCTTTTGTAGAATCAAATATAAAACTTGACTGGAAAAATGAGAAAGACACAATGGGGAGACCATTGCAATAACTCTGTTGAGTGAACACTCCACGTGCCAGGCATGGGCTGCGGAAGTCCGCCTTGCATACATGGACCCACTGCATTGGGGTAGCTTTTGGGGCTGTTTCATTTCATTCCTTCTCAAGCATGTGAGATATGCATGTTAGTTATGACTGGCATGAACTCCTTGTTGCTTACGGAGTACTGGGGTCGAAGAGCGGAACTCCCATAACATCTTTACTATTCTAATGGTGGATCTTGACGAGCTCCTCCCAAGACAGAGTTTTGATTTGGAACATCTGGAAATGTCATGCACTGGGCTCCACAAACTATGTTGTTCCGTGGTTGTTTTTATACAGCTGTGTTTCATTGTTTTATTTTAGCATTAAAATTACATGAATATGACAGCTGTAGAAGAACTTAGCTAGAAGCAGAATAGAAAAAATATACAACAATTGATGAAAGTGTTGCCTTGCTTGGTTGTGTGGTGCTAATTGATGTTAACTATAGGGGGAAAAAACCCATGTCACTGCATATGGACTGTAGTGGTGTTTTGATATAAATGGTTGGCAGGGTTAGGGTTTGTGAGTCCATAAAACTTCATTTAAAAATACTGAGATTTTGTTTATATTTCAGTAACACTTTAAAATATTTTAGGCACAAAAATCTGTGAAGCAAGTGAGACTGTCCTCATTTTACTATAAGGTAATTATAAATAAGTCTTATGATCTGCTCAAAATCATATTCATGGTTAGGTGATGGAGTTGGAATATAAAACTAATTCTGCCACAGTTCAGAATTGGTGCTTTATAAGCTTGAATTATGGGATCAACATCAGTCAAATAAATTTCTTAGCAAATAAAGGTTTATGAGCATCCTCCAGTAACCATGGCATTGTTTAGAAAAGACTTAGAAGATGTCATCTATTCCTACTCTATACGATATTTATGAAGCTCATAAAATAATGCTCCTATCTGTGGATTCTTCTTCTCTGGGTAGCTGACAAGAACCTTTGTTGTCTACAACCTGTAACATCTCAAAAATAAACAAAATGTTAGCACCATTGCTATTTCCTTTTTAATGACAACAGAGCTGGTGTGCTCTGTTGCCTTCCAAGTAAATGTCCGTCAGTCTGTGCTTTACATATTTGAGTTCTGTACATTGGGTCCAAGTAGTTTCACCAAACAGGCTTAGAGGGACTGCCTGAGACATGACAATCTGAGAACAATAACACAAGATGGTAAGAATTATGTTTCGTCAGAAGCTTTTTCTATAGGGTAAGTTCTATAAGAGATCATAGAATAATACGAATATATCCAAGGTGCTATGGGGAAACAGCCACCACCTAGAACTCTCTCCCTAGTTCATTTACAATTTAGTTGGATCCAGGGCCTCAACTTTTTGGGAGGCTCATGGAGGCAGGTATGAGAGTAGAAGTTGAGATTAGCAAGATTCAAATGAGAAATGGCTGTGTGGTGCATGCATCAGCTGAACTGAGGGCAGCTTGTAGACAGATTTGTAAGGGAGCGCCTGACATCGTGGTGGTCACAAATCTCTCCTGTCACCGTGATGAGTTCTTTAGGGACACTTTTCAACACAAGAGTCACAGTTCTATCCACAGAACCACACACTAACAGTTCCTTCAAAAAATAAAGAATAAAAACAGCTCACATGATCAGCAATAACTCCCTTTACTAAAATGCCCACTCTCAAGATAGCTTTAACAATAGTGCTCATCCTTTCGTGCAACAAATTGTTTACCAACAAGGGGGTTTCCCATAACTTTTCAGAACATAATTACAGAACCAGAGGCAGAGGGCTTTTCCAAATTTCCCTTAAGTCTGTCGTCCCTCTTCCCAAGGTGTTGTTTATTTCCTAATGTTCTTCTCAAGTAAAGTACTATGTTTTATGTTTTTAATATTCCCCATGTTACTTTAAAAATATGAGTGTGCAAATCTTAATAAAACTCTCAACTATCAAAGCAAAATGCTTAAGGTACAAAAAAGATGAGTTCACAATAAAACTTTTTTTAATTAATTAATTAATTTATTTATTTTTATTATGTACACAGAAGAGGGTGCCAGATCTCATTACGGATGGCTGTGAGCCACCATGTGGGTGCTGGGAATTGAACTCAGGACCTCTGGAAGAGCAGTCGGTGCTCTTAACCTCTGAGCCATCTCTCCAGCCCCCACAATAAAACTTTTTAATGAAATGGGTAGAGGCAGTATATGTAACAAACAAAATAATTAATACTTATGAAAACAAACAAACAAAAAAAACCAGATAAAGTCACACATAAAACTTACCAACATGATAGCTCAATAAGTCAGGACCTGAGTTTGAGTCTCCAGAACCTACTTTGATATAATCTAATATATATATTAGATTAGATCCTGGGGCTCAATAGCCAGCCAGCTAAGCTTTCTTGGCAAGTATGAAGCCAGTGAGAAACCTGTAACAAGAATCTTAAATGGTCTTATTAATAAAATCAAACCTGAGCCAGGTATTGGGGTGAACGCTAAATGATCAGAGAAGCAGGACAAGCCACAGCTTCCTCACCTCGCCAATTCCTCAGCTGATCTTGTTTCCTCAGACTGGATGATTCTCAGCTTAACTGTGCTGCTCAAAAGCCTAAAAGCTTAACCAGCCTAGTTCCTGGTTTTTCCGCCTTATTACCTTTCTGCTTTCTGCCCTCACTTCCTGGAATTAAAGGCTCACTACCTGGGATTAAAGGCATGTGCCATCACCAGAAGCCGGGCTTTTTCCAGTGTCTTTAAACTTACAGAGATCCAGATGGATCTCTGTCTCCCAAGTGATAGGATTAAAGGTGTGAGTGCCACCATTTTCTGGTCTCTATGTCTGTCTAGTGGCTGTTCTGTTCTCTGACCCCAGATACATTTATTAGGGTACACAATATTTTGGGGAACACAATACCACCACAGAAACCCTATCTTAAAAAAAAAACAACAAAAACTAATGGACTACACCAAAGAAACTAGACTCAAATGGTTTTCTGGATCACACACATTTGTATCTGTATACACAAACATGAATACATGCAATGTGTATATATATATATATATATATATATATACATATATATATATACATACATACATATATATTGAAAATAATGGCTCATAGAGTATTTGCAAGAAGCATAAATTTGCTTCTGGGAAGGGAAAATAAAAGAATAGGCAGGAATGTTATGTACAGTATCTTTTAGTAGTGTTTGAAATTCTATAGCAAATGTTTAAAACATGCTTTTTGCAAAGCAAGCTGGTGTAACAATACTAACATTAGATTAAAAATTTTTTCCAAGACAAAAAAAGATGACTTTTTAATTTCATGCTTCATCTGCATGTTTGTGTATGGTGTATGTGTGTGGTTATAGATGTGTAAATATATATGTACAATGTATGTGCATGGCGTGTGTGTCCTTATGTGACTGTGGGCATGCATGTGAAGTCAGAGAACAACATTGAAGGCTGATCCTTGCTTTCCATCCAGTTTGTTTACTGCTTCAGAAGCCAGGCAAGCCGGCCCCTGAGTGTTCAGAGTCTCCTGTCACACTCCCCATCCTCTCTGTATAGGTGCTAAGGTTATAGACAGCTATCTGCATGCTAAGTCTAGATTTTACTATGATTCTTGGAAAAATTTACGTCATCAGGCTTGTGTCTGGCCTTCTCCCTAGTCCCTAATTTCATTCTATTTAACAGTAAAGATGCAATCATCCTGTTTCTGAGTATCCCCAAAAATACACTTTCAAAACATGTAAAGAAAATAAGACAGATTGTAAACTAGCATAGTGAACATGCTTGAATTATGCTTCCTGTAAGATAGTAAGATAAACTATCCTGTTTCCAGGGGAGCCTCTAGGAAAGGTAACCATGGCCAAAAGCTTTGATCCGCTTGACGTGGATGGTCCTCCACCCAACCGAGAATATGTGTCTTTTCAAGGCTATTTGCATATGCAAAACTGATCAGCATCCTTGGCAAAGAAATTTAATCAGCCACTGAAGGGACAACCACAGTCCACAGGAGATAGTGCAATAAAATCATAAGTAAATTAAAAGATAAGGAAAAGAAATCAGCTTCAAAAGCAAAGGAGGTGCTTCAAAGTAACTTGTGGGTTAATGAAGAAATCGGAAGAGAATTTGATGAATAAATCTTTGGAGCTGAGTGAGTGTGAAATCACTATTTAGTTGAACACCAGGACAAAGAGAAAGACTTAAAGGCAAGATTGGATGTTTCAACGTTTAAATAGATAAAGTTTAAAATAGGAAAGATTGAAAATGAGAAAAGTTATCAGCTTGAGACATTTAAAGAAAGCAGCAGTGTGCATTTGAAATAAAGGGAAGGAAATGTTTAGTGTAGAAAACAATGCAGGGAAAAGAACTTTTGAAGATTAATGTAGGGTACAAGCTGAGAAGGCTGATTATGGGGGAAAGCACACAAAATACTAAGAATATGACAAGGGACAACTTTAGACACATTGAAGAGAGTGAGGCCCTAAGAAAATGTGACAAAAACTTTATTCAGGACTTCTGAAACATTTATTATTATTATTATTATTATTATTATTATTATTATTATTATTAACATATTTTATGTATTCTAAATATATATATGTATGTATATATATATACATGCACACATATATATTCACATACAGCCATTTAAAAACATTAACAATGAGAATGTCATTCACCAAAAATATCAAAACGAGACAGGTGATTTTGACATTGACTTGTAAGAATCACTTTCTATGAACTTTTCCAAACATTAGAACTAGAAAAGAAATCCTACCCTGACACAAGCCTTTCTAAGCAAAACACAAATTTAATTTAATGAGAAGATTTTAGATTGTTCTCACCAATGAATACAGACACAAACTCGTTAAATAATGTATTAGTCCAATACATGAAACACTATTTAAAATGCATAATGACTGAGTAAGGTCTACTCAAGAACACATAGATTTATCATTGAGATGTTGTTAGTCACATGTTCAGGTTTAAGTAGCAGCAAAGTTGGTCACAATGGCTTAAATAATTGTTTATGGTACTCATACAACAGTTAATCTGGAGGAATCATTTGCTGACATTGCCTATGTGGCTCATGACCTGTAGTGATTTCCTTTTCCCTTTGAGATGGGATGTTCCAGCACAAACTGGTTTCAAACTCATGATGCTCCCACCTCAGACTCCCAAAGGCTGAGATTACAGGTGTGTACCACCATGTGTGGCTAGGAGTGATTTTTTTAAACCCTTTTTCTCATGTAAGACTGTTTCCTGCTCCAGCATGGAGCCCAAGCTCAAGGAAGCAGAAGTAAAGGGCTTTACCTGCCATGTGCCCCTCCCCCTGACCCCTTCCCCCCACCTCCCATTTCACTCTACCACAGTCACAAGAGTTCCATCTACAAGCCATCAACCCTACTGGTCAGGATTCCACCTTCAGCTGAAGGGAAGTACATAAAAAAACAAAAAGCTAAAAAAGAATGTAATCATACACCTCTCACCATTGATGCCCCAGATGAAATGAGGATTTTATCTGCAAGAGAACGAATTATTACTCAACACGCAACATCTGCCTTATGTGTATGGCCCAAAGAAATCCACTATGGCAACAAACGGAGAGAACATTGAACCGGTCATCCCATTGGATCCAAAAAAGGTAATCAGCAAATAATAAAACTTGTTAGCAAACTAGAAATTTTATATAATTTTTCTTAACACAATTAAGAGCACACAGAAAATATTCCAGAAAACACAGAATTTAGTATTGAATCTTTTGAAATAGTATGTTTAAAGTGAGGGAAAAAAAAAAAACAAAACAAGCACTCAGATCTCTGATAAATATAAAAATCGGCACCTGCAAACTATATATTCACACAGAAATATGTTATTGTATGTCATTCAGTGAAATGCTGCCTACCAACTAAAATGAGTGGGTCATTATCGGCATAGATGTATCTAAAGCAAACTGGAGAATATTGAGTGTGATGGACCCTTGATACAAGCCTCAGCGATACTGTTACGCATCCTTCAAGAACACCTGCTTGTACAGCAATGGAGGATATCATCCCACCACTTTCTCTAGGGAAATAACGAAGGAAACAAGACTGCTATGTGAAGAATGAAGCTATGGAAAGTTTTTTACTGACTAGAAATATTTTCTTTTTAAAGAAGACCTAAAGCTAGTAGATCAGAATGCATTAAGTCTGTCTGGGTGCAAAAGTGGTTGTATTCTATTCTGCATGTTTCTAACTGTTTTTTTTTTTTTCTTTCTATTTCATAAGGATTAAAAATTCAGGCAGGTCTTCTGCCTCTCTCTGAGGTCCCTAGTGTGACAAGCTTTCCAATGCTGACTGTCCAGGGGCTCGCCGAGGCTCTGCAGATAGCAGTCGGAACCGGAAACTGTGGGTGGGTGGGTTCTTCCATCTGACACCTCGCTGAGGCCCTAAATTGGGAGCCTGAAGTTGGTCCTGACCCATTCTGCTTTTACAGAGCCCTGTAATAGTTTTTCTCTATGACAGAAAGATACTCATCTCACAGACCCATTCCCAGATGAGCAACCTATAGCAGAAAAATAATTGTTTCAGGCCCCAGTTGTTAGAGCTTTGTAATATGTAGCATATAAGTCTGCTTTCTTCTCTGCGTATCAGCGGTCGCGCCGCAATTTTCTCCAAGATGGGATTGCATTTCCCAAGTGGTCAAAGCTAGGAGAGCTTTGTTAGTGATGGACTATGCCAGAAGGCAGCTACACCCCCCCACCTGCCAGGACTCCCTTGGCCGCAGTGAGGACTTGCTGTTCTACACATTGGGTGTTGCTTGAGGAGTGGGCTCCAACTATGCATCAGAGAGAAAACTAAAGTTGTGGAACTGTAATCTCATCTAACTTTACAGGAAGGAGTATTAAAATTTATTCTTTTTAAAGGTAGAGTAATTGTTATTATTCAATCATCAAGGTTTTTTTTTTTTCTTAGCATGGTTCTGCTTTGTTTCCATGCTAAATACAAAAAAAAAAAAAAAAAAAACAAATCCAAAATAATCCATTGGTTCAAAACACAATAAGCCAATGCTGTACAATTTTGAATAAAGATGAGGACTAGACACAGTGGAAGAGCCACGAGAATTCAATATGTCAAGAAGCCTCTTGAAGACATGGAACTTCACTGTATCAATATCAACACACAATACCATGATGACTAGGAACGTCCACAGAGTTTTCTGTCTTTTCCCATCGGTCCACGAAGGGATTTTTCTCACTACTCACAGCTTTAGAAGTCGTCCTGCCCATTGGAATGTTAAGAAGTGATGTGTGCTGCTCAAGGGAAGGAGCTTTAAGACTCTCCAGCCCTCACTCCTGGAAGCGAGCAACCCTAAGGGAAATCACTGGGTCTTCTTTTGAAAAGTCTGGCTGGAGAGATGGCTCAGAGGTTAAGAGCCCTGGCTGCTCTTCCAGGGTTCAGTCCCTAGTTCAATTCCCAGCAACCACATTGTGGTTTATAACCATTTGTAATGAGATCTAGTGCCCTCTTCTGGCCTGCAGAGATACATGTAGGCAGAACACTGTATCCATACTAAAAAAAACCAAAAACAACAACAAAACCCAAACACTGTATACTTAATAAATAAGGAAAATATATCTTTTTTATAAAGATCTGAAAGTAAAGTGGGGATGCTAGTGAGAAGAGCATGAGTGAGGGGCAGGAGGAGGGAATGGAGTGTGCACATATGTGCACTGGTGTTTTGTTTTGCCTGTGGAAGGGTGTTGAGTCTCCTGGAACTGTAATTAAGGACTGTTGTAAGCTGTCATGTGGGTGCTGGGAATTGAACCCCAGTCTCCCGGAAGAGTAGCCGGTGCTCTTAACCGCTGAGCCATCTCTCCAGCCCCCTGGAGTGTGTAAATATGACTGAAACACATTATTAACATGTATGAAAATTTCAGAATGGAATCCACTATGATTTATAATTAATGTAAAAAAAGAGTCTGTATCTCTCCTTTGCATGTTCTTGCCCTCTGTCACGTAAAGAAACAGTACCTCAGATTCTGACTCTCCTGCCATCTACGATCTCCAAGTGAAAATAACCAGACAGCTCAGAGTCCTCAGGTGACCTGGTGTGGCTGTGTGGTGTTAATTAGATGTGATAGTTTACTGTATGAGCACAGCAGGGTGTGGGGATTGCTGGGGTATTGCAGTGGATCCTGAACCATCCTGGTTAATAGGAAAAGGACTTACACCAAGGGCCACCTTGTCATTCACCGCACAAGAAAATGAACTGGTTGCTCTTAGTGTAGAGACAGAAAAAATATGTTTGTAGCTCTTCCATATCTGACTTATTTTTAATTGTTAATCTAATTGTAGGAAACAACAGTAATATATATCATATGTAAGGCTTACTATAAGGCACTGCTTGAAATTCTTTAAGAATAATTACTCCTTTCGTGCCCATAACAACCCTGTGAAATGATATTTTTATGTTTGTTTTACAGAAAAGGACCGCTAAATAGAGAGGTGAAAGATCTCGCCCAAGATCACAATCTAACAAGTGACGTGAGCTGGGATTTCATTCTTGGGGTCTGATTCCAAAACGTACTTTAGACAATGAACTTCTGTGTAATTCCATTTTTCAGCTGATTCGGGGTATTTGAAATCTGCTTCAGAGTGACAGAGAACATAACTCACCTCAGAAACCAGGTGTTCTCTCTTCTTGCTTTGTATTAAACATTATCTACCTCCTCTGGGCAGCTCATCTCTTCATGTCCAGCCCACTTGATTTGGATGGAAGTGACTCAATCCTGTTCTAAAGGTTATGTCTGGGTTGCCTTGTCCCAGACACACTGGATTGACCAGTGTTAGAAGTTAGCTGAGGTTCCTAGAGAAAAGGCTTCTTTCTGTTTTGTTGTAATTGGACAAATGTAGTCAGGAGACTGGGTCTATGCCCACATCAAAGCTCAGAGACATGAGAGCAAATATCACACACTCTGATATGGAACCCATCACGTTGGCTAACAAAGCAAAGAGCCACAGGTTTTTGCCTTGAGTGTTGTTATACACGCTGCGTCCAGCCACCCTGGTAGGTAGCTGTGCCAGCACATAGATGCCTGCATTTCAGGGGCCCCTAATTCCTCTTCTCACTTCAACCACTGCCAAATGAAGAATGCATGAAGCAGCAATTTCCTGATAGTTAAAACGTACCAGGTACTATGCCATTTTCTTCATATGGTAAATTGTGCTCCTCACTTGCACTCTAGGAAAAATTAGTGTTTAGAGACAGAAAGGACTGAAGGGAAAGAGAAAATGTTTAGGTATGAGGCAGTGAGTGGAAAGACCCCAAGTCTGTGAACAGATTGACTTGATTTCAAGTGTTCTGTGCTACATCCCATGTGACTGTGGCCAGACTTTATACTCTTCTTAACTTTGGCTTCCTCATTTATAATAGAAAACAACACCAAATTATGTGACAAAAGTTACATTCTAACTGTAACTGATATTAGAGATGTCTTAGAAACGTCGACGTTTATTGATGGGATCAGAAAACATGTTTCTCTGTAACATGGTAAGTACTCGTTAAATTGGAGACATCCCATCTAATGAAGTAGTTTGCTGAAGGTCACAGCCACTATGGGATGAAAGCAGGATTTGCAACCCAACCTGACAGAATTCGAAGCTTTTCTCATGGCATCAACTCCCAGCTACAAATGCAAAGCGGTGGTGTCTTCAGCTCATGCATGGAAATTGCTTACCCATTAAAACGTGAAGCTTGCAAACCCAGTCCTGCTGGATGAGTCATCTCTGTTGGGACCTGGAACACTGGCACATGTTTCTGGCCGTCAACACAGTGCATCCAGCATACCCCATGGCTCACATTGCTACAGGATACTCTGTTTGTCTTTCCTCCGCACACAGACACGATGGGAAATACACTTGACCTCCGAAGTCGAGTTCAGACCTTTTTGCTGCCAAATTTCAAAACAGCCATAAAATGTGACCTGTACTCTCAGCCTCTCAGGAATCTCCGGGTGGTGACTGCCCCCGCCCCGCCCCCACTGGCACTTTCTTGAGTCAGTTCAGATCAACAGCTCCCAACTCTGGCTCATGATGCGTCTTTGGTTAGGTCAAGGACATTCCCAAACAAGACACATTTAATTTATGGATTTCTGAGCTGGATATGAGTAGAAAGGATACTTGGCCCCACGTGCTCCAATTGCAAAGGAGAAAATTGAGACCAGGCAAAGAACCCATTAGCTCGAATAACAAACCCAGCCTGATTCAGCTCCATTCCTTGATCCACTCCCTGCATCACCTATAATTTGAGGTGAGGAATAGTGGAGGGAACCCCAAATTTAAATATAAGGATTTATAGATTTAAGAAATAAAAAACATAGAATCGCTAGTTAAAAATTAAACCTCAAGTAAGTAATAATTTTAAAAAAGCTCCTTGTAACCTGCTTAGATGAACTAATTATTCTTTATCTGAAGTACAAATTCTACTGAACATGCTATATTTTTATCTTGCAAACTTATCCTATGTCAAATAAATCATACTGTCTTCTACCTTTCAAACAAACTAACAACAACTCCAAAAAACAAAAACAAAACCCCCTAAACACTGAAAGTTAGATTCTGGCTTAATTGGCAAAACAACAACAAAAATAAACAAACAAACAAAAAATAGACAGGGAGAACATCACATCTTATTAATTAAAGCTGAAAAGAAGCAATGGCTGGGAAAGAAGTTGTGTGGAGTTCAGAGGAACAGGGAAAATGAAAAGATGAGGAAAGAGAGAGAACAGCCCTCTGGGGTGCAGAAATCTCCGGCTTTCAGCAGAAACCCCACAAAATAACACCCAGCTTTTACCCAGCGCTCATTCCTGGTCCCACTCCTTCTTTCCATACACTGCCCAACTACCATGATACAACAGAATTTAAACATTTTAAAAGCCCTGTTCGTAGATGATTTCAAGCTCCAAGAGTATGAGCAGTCTTAGAAAGGCAAACCCTAGTCCCTTTATACAGCTCCAGGCTCATACTCTGAATTGTGAGGGGCCACTTTTGAATGTATTTCTAAGGTGAAAACTGTCCCCCTTCCCATTTGCCCAAAATAAGAGATTTGGGGGAACAAGAAGTTTGAGGGTTAAAAACTGGGGCCATCCATTGGTCACGAGGCTTCTTATGTCAGACATATTTTCATCTCTACTAAAAAATGACTCCCATTTATCTTTGAGTTATTAATTTGAGTCATGTGTTCATTTCTTTGAGAAGTAAACAGTCATTGCGGCTATTTTCGAGCAGTTTGTTCGAATCTGTTTCCCTTTGCCACACGTCCACCAGCAGCTTGGGCAGAAAGGTTTCAGAGAGAACGTGTTTCCCCCAACCAGAGGAAACAAGAAACTTATTGTGTGACAAGGCGCTGTTTTATTTTCCCACTGAAATAATTTCCCCCAACTTAGGAGTCCTTTTAAATATCCTTAACTTTAATTGCCTTTCCCCCCACAAAGAAGTCAATTTAAATTAAGCAGAATTCATCACTGTGATAATTTTTTAATGACTAAAGATAATGTACTGTACAGAAATTGAAATGAGGTGTTCCCAGGATCATTTACACAGGCTCAGGAAGTCCTCCTAAGAGTCAGCTGAAATTAATGAACCTGAGAGCTTGCAGCTCCCCAGTACCCTGTGACTGAAGCCTGGATTCGGTGGCAAAGAGAAGCTCAGGAACAATAGCTACAGTCCCTATTTGGGCATCTAGCTCCTTTCATTCTGAAATACTGAGGAATTTCATAAGCATTAATTAAACTCACAGGTGTGATTCATTAGAGCAACTCCCTGATAGCCATCGAGGACCCTGGATGTGTGCAGAACTCTGTAGCAGAGCTGGGTGGCAAAGGGGAAGCGTTAACATCCCAGGCAGGCGCCACTCTGGACAGCAGCTTGTGTTCGGTGAAGGTCGGGCTAGACAGGCTCCTTAGCTCCGACTGCTTGAATGAATTCTGCTCTCAGTTTGTAGTGATGATTCCTCGTCTCCATTGACAACGTCTCCACCCACACTTATCTGAGTGTTAATGTGCACATCAGTGTGTAAGTGCAGGCTCCTGTGTGCTATACCAAGTACTGAGGCTAGAGAGGAACCTTGGGTGTTGGGCCTCCTCACCTTACTTTGAGACAGGGCCTTTTGTTGTTCACTATTACATACACCAGGCTAGCTAGCCTGTGAGCTCCTGGGGATTCTCCTGTCTACATCTCCCATCTCACCACTGGAATGGTGGGAATACAGATGCAGGCTACCACACCTGGCTTTATGTGGAGTCTGGGGATCTGAACTCAGGTCCTCATTCTTGTGAGGGACACACTTTTCCCACTGAACCATCTCCCCAGCCTGAGCAGCTGGTTTTAGTCTTTCTCTTCACGGTGCCATTGAATGTCACAGATGAGCAGCACACTTTGGGTGACCTTCAGCTCAACTTAAACATTACCATAATTTGGAGAAGTACAAACTAATTCTATCTATCTACCTATCTACCTACCTATCTCTATCTATCTATCTATCTATCTATCTATCTATCTATCTATCTATCTATCTATCTATCTATCTATCTGTCTGTCTGTCTGTCTGTCTGTCTGTCTGTCTGTCTGTCTATCTATCTATCTATCTATCTATCTATCTATCTATCTATCTATCTATCTATCTATCTACTTATTTGTTTATTTGTGTTATAACATAATTCTTTATTGATTCTTTGGGAATTTCATATCATGCACCCCAGTTCTGCTTACCAGTCCCTCCATATCCTCCCCTGACCCCTGCAGCATCGCCCCCCCAAGAAGACCCCGCAAACCCAAGAAAAGAAACCACCTCACTCCTCCATCTTTCCAACACCTCTTCATTCATCTTAGTGGCATTGGGAGCTGAGGCATATCACACGGTATACACTTTTGTCCAATCAGCCCCACCCACAGAACGTTCATTGCTATGAGCCATTGGCCTGGTTCAAGAACTCTGGCACATCATCATCACTGGACCCTCTCTGAAACTCCTCCCAGATACCTGCTGTTGCCCCGATTCATAGGGATCCTGTGATTATGGTTCCACAGGACCTGTTTCTTCACAGCTCCAGTAGGTCATAGATGGGGTAGATGTTAGGATGGACCAAGCCAAGACCCAGGATGTGGGTCTGGGTGGTAGCTGAACTGGTCATCCTGGGCCACTGGGATCCCCTCCCTTGGGCAAGAGACAGAACCAGTTCTCCTAGGCCCATGCTATCAGGGTCAGCTCTCTCACCCCCATAGTGAGGGGTGGGGCCATCTTTTTGAGTATGTGGGGGGCGTGTGGGACAGGGAGGGAGCAGCTCTCCATGGGGGGCATGGTCAGCTTTCCTGCTGCAGTGTCCATCGAGAGGCAGGGCCAGCTCTCCCAGGGCTAGTGAGGGGCAGGGCCAGCTCAGCACTGCCCTCAGATTTCAACAAGCATGGTTCCTATGACCCTCTGTGGCAACATGGCCAGTGAGGAGTGGGGTCAATTCTGGACAGCCCCATCCTCTCAGTTTTTGGTGGCATCAGGAGCCATGGACATCAACAAGGACCATGAACTTAGACATGGGCCCCAGCAGCAGCCCAGGCCCAGACATTACCACGGTCCTGGATGGCAATCAAGCCACACCCACCTTGGCCTGCTCCTCGCCTCTTTCTCCTCTTCATATATATGCCCCTGTCTGATGAACCGTGTTGCCTCTCCCCACACTACACCACACACTTACTCACCATAGCAGTGCCCCGTCTGCCTGGTGCCATAAGGTGCTGGATGGGCCCATGTTTTCTCCTCCAAAGCCAGGGAGCAGTCAGCCCAGGCCCTCCAGTGGGTCTCCTTGTCTTACTTAATCCATGATGGCACTGGGCAGGGCCAGGCTTCCAGAAGCTCCAGGCAGGCTTCTGATTGGTGTGAAGGTGTTACTGGAATCCTCTCACCAGTCAGGGCTACAAAACCCAGGATGCACTAAACAAATTTTTTTTTTCCAAACTAAATTTTGATGAGACCTTTTGGAATAGAAAAATTAGTCATGGTACAGATTCAAAAGTCAAGGTTTCATTTCACAAGTTACTCTGGGATTTGAGAGATGGGCACAGAGAGAGCATTACTGCATTTTGATACGCACTGTGAGCAGTATATCGCCTTAATCAATGTTCTGGTGCTAAGAAGGGAAATGTTACAGATGAGAAAGAAAGTGTCTGTGATATATGATATGATTCAATGATTGATTGAGTTTCCGTAGGTAAAAAGGGAACTTCTGTTGCCTACAATGCACACAGAGGGGTACATGTGTGCAGATAACAAGGACAATACACAAAAGGATGCTCTCTTATCTTAGTCTAATGATGAGTTCGGGGAGCTGGGAAGGCAACAGCTCAGAAAGTGTGAGATTCTAGAGTAGAATCGACTTTAATTAGCCTTCTCCAGGATCAACAATTCACAGGATAGGTGACACATTTGAGCCCTGGAAAACTAATGACAGGAACAGGAAAACTAATCAATAGCAGAGCAGGATGGGAGCCTGTTCCTCCCTTATTGCTGGTTCTTACATCTTTGCTTTTCAAACCACAAGGACACACTGACGATTTTCGTATAGTATCACATTGGTGGGGCAAATGTTTTCTGAAGATGAAAAAAAAGGTCACATTTACCTGACAAACATGAGAACAAGGAATACAGCTTGTTGGGAGGACAACAGCAGGTGTTGTGAGCAGCAGTCTCTAAAGAGACCGAGCAAGAGAGGAAGGTAACTGAATGTTCCAGGGCTTTCCAGGAAAATAACTCATTTTACAAAACTGAGAACTGTGAGTCACGGTACTTAAGTGGTGGTTCCACATGAAATATCAACTCCCCCTTATTCAATCCCCAACAAAAGAGCTCCTAAAAGTAGTCAAAGTAGAGAAATAAAACAAGCACTAGATGACTCAAATACTGAATGATGCATTAGAGGGATCTTGAAAGAAATACAGAGATAGGAAAGGTGAATAATGTGTCTTTGGATTTGAAGAACTCTGAGCAGAGAGTACATCTACAGATCCATTCACAATCATTTAACCACTGATCAGCTCCACTCCAAGCTGTCAGTGGCACAACGTACCTTTTGAGGTTGGGCAGCTAGGATCATTGAAAGATCCTTCAGTGTCCTGGACCAATGGCTTTCCCTGTGGTCACTGACATGATATCTTTGTTGTCCTACAAGGTCAGGAATACATGTATTTGGAGTGTGTTTATTTTCCAGACCAGCCTAGGTTTCCTGTGCCAGATGCCGTTCTTTCATATAGTCCAAGGTCTATTATGGCCCACTCAAGGTCCTGGGATACTAAACCCATGGAGGTCAACAGTGGGTCTCTTACCAACTGAGTCTCAGTGAGGTTTGGTAAACAAGAAGGACCAAGAGGAACTTGGAGGTCATAAAGGAGAAGCTAAGGGTTTGGTTGTGCTCTGTCACAGTATCTGGGGTTTGTTGTTGTGTCCTTCTGTGAATCCCTTGACTCTGTCAATGCTTCTCCAAGCAGACACTTCATTAGGGCCTCGTGAACCCTGTGTGGTAGATTCTGTTTCCTGCTGGGGTTTCTGCTCATTCACAAGGGGAAGAAACATTCACTTGTTCCTCGACTTTCCCTCAGTCGGTAAGCTTTCTGCTGCTCTATTTTGGTTTTTACATTTGGACAGACTCCATTTGCAAAGTTTCACCTATAGTGGCCCAGATTTCATAAACAAGTGTCTTTTGTGCTGTTCTTTTTAGTCTGTGTGTGAGTATGTGTGATGTATATGTGTGGTATATATTTGTGTGTGTGTGTGTGTGTGTGTGTGTGTGTGTGTGTGTGTATGTGTGTGTGTGTGTGTGTGTTTAAGATATACAAGCACCAATACGCAGAAGTCAGAAGATGATGCCAGGTGTCCTTCTCTATTATCCTCTACCTTATTCCTTTGGGGAAAAAAAAACACCTCTCACTGTACTTGAAGCTAACTGGCTTGGTCCTGGTCACAAGCAATCCCCAGAGATCTCTGTCTCCACCCCAGAGAGCACCTGGGTTACAGGTGTGTGTGTGTGTGTGTGTGTGTGTGTGTGTGTGTGACTATTCCCACCACTTAGGTGGGTTCTGAGGATTTGCACTCTTACCTCTGAGCCATCTCCCCAGCCCTCAGCTATTTTATACTAGGGTCTTACTTGCAACTTTAATTTAGTTTAATTCCTAAGTGTTTTATCATGTGATTTTTCTAACAAGCCAGAGCTTTTAGATATATTTCCTTTTTTGTCAGAAGATTGAAATATTCAGAAGGCCTGACCCTGGTAGTAATATGCTGGTGGTGAATGGTGACGGGTCATTGGGCAAATTATTTTTAAAAATACTTTTATAGAACATTTTGGTTTATCTTGTCCTAGACTCCGTGTGCTCTAAGAGACAGTGGCATGAAATGTTTATGAGCATTATTCGGCTTGTCCTGGCTCTAACTGCCTTCACTTGACTAGCCTGGTTTCCCTTAATTACTTTCCCTTTTCTTTTCCTTTAGTTCTCCTGGATGACCTTGGATGACCTCTCTGCCTACACTGTGATGCATTAGTATGATGAATCTGAAGGAGGCATGATGTATGCGTATGGATGACACCGAGGTATCCCAAGAGCACACAAAACTGTCTTCCTCATTATCACTGACCAGTGCAGTCTTGCCTTTGTCTAAGTGCCTAAGGAAGTTACTAGCTATCAATTCAATTTCTTATATTCTTTTAACCATTCTTCTGGAATAGTTAAATATTACAACCCTAAAGAAATTCTTACTGTTTTTGTTACAATAATATTTTGTTAAAGGAAGAATGTTGCAGCACAATTTGTAAGTTATTGAAATTTGCATTACTGGGGAGCATTGATCTTTAAAAGGGTTAATGTGGTAATTACTAAGAATATTAAGGCCTAAGAGGTAAAGAATCCCAAGGCCCAATACCACATTAAGTCTAAGAACTGAAAGCAAATTAATTTTTATAGTAAATGCTTATGAGTGAATAGAATAATGTTATGTTCCAGTTGTCAATAACTGTCACTCATTGAATGATCAAGTAGATCTTTATATAACAAGATAGAAATTTAATACTATTTCCCATTAAAACTAGTGTGTAATAGAGGAACTTTAAGATTTCAGCATTTCTTGAAAAGTAAATTTGGGAGTAGGATATACAGCAGATGTGCATATGTGAGCTTGAGTGCGTGCATACACACACACACACACACACACACACACACACACACACACACACACACACGCATACACAATAAAACATGTTATGCCAACCCCACACTGTAATTTATCAACTGAGAAGGAAATTGGCATGTCTTTTCCAGCTGATTTATTGGTTAATTCCAACAATTCACTGTAGAAAAGGCCAACAATGAATTACAATGTGGGGTGAAATTAAGCAGAGCATTCAGAAGGGTGTTCAGTATACAGCCTGCAGAAACAACCTACACTGGCATTTTATAGGCAGTTTCAAAATGATTGGTACATGGGAAAAAGGCAGTATACTCTATTGAAAATGCACCAGAAACTGTCATCCATTCCTCTTGTCACTTTCAAAATATGAAGGTTAGACTTACCCTTAATCGTTAAGCTAGAGTTAGGTAAGAGCTCCTACTTACCCCATGTTTTAGGAATCATGTTGGAAGGGCAATAAGAGCTATTGCATAAAGCCATGATGGGCACTCTCCTTTAGTAGTGGAGACATCCCTAGTTGATCCAAAGCCAGGCATTAACTGTGATGGGAGTCAGAGTGCTGGATGCTTGAATTATAACATTTAAAATGCCTCATCCCTATGGTGAGTCTTTGCCCGCATTCTGAGGATCCAGACCTAATTGAAGAAAGATATTCCCCCATCAGGACATATCTCTGATTCCTCAAAGCTGGTTTAATCGGATGCTTGCATTGTTTTAAAAAGGTGAGCCTTTTTGAAATGACTTAAATTGGTTAATTTTACCTGTCAAATTGGCCAGGTCACAGGGCTCAGTTACATGTTCAAACATGATTCTGGATGTTTCTGTGAGAGTTTGGTGGGTTGATCATTTTGAAGACATTTACCATGGCAGATTTGAGTTAAAAGGCAGCAAGGAATCAGGGCTTATTCTGCTCTTCCGTAATGTTTTGCATGTAGTATTATCATACTACATGCAAAACATTACATACTGAAGTCCAAAGTGAATAGAAATTACCACCTCTTGCAGGTTATTATGCCCTGGACAATCTGTAAAGCAGACTGTCCTCTAGAACATAAGTGTGCCTCACATGGGGCATTGAAGACCCCAATAGAACCACACATAGATCTCCCCCGAATAAGAGGAACTTTATGGCAAATGGGCTTTAAACTTGGGCTCCAGACCTTTCTGGTGTCTACTGTGGCAGACTCTGGACTTGAATTGTAATGTCATGTCTCCCTATGTCACTGACTGACTGCCTCCACTTCTGGTGTCAGACTTGTCAGCCCCTGTCCCTAATCACAAGAGAGCCAGTTTTCAAAAATGAACCTCTCTACACAGAAACACATATTCCATCCAATTCTACTCTCTGCAGAATCTGAACAATCTTTGTTTATGTTCATAAACACTAGTTACTCCTCACAATGTCTGTGCAGACGGATCATCTTTTGTCTTTTGATCCAGGTGGTTGAGCACTTTCTAGAAATTACACAGCTACTGTGGTGCTTCTGTGAAGCTGTTTGTTTCCAGAACCCAAACACATTATGCTTACTTAAATCATGTTTTTTCTACCTATCTATGATGCTTTCTCACGTGACACAATAGACTCTATTAAACGTACAGAAATACACTGAAATGCTCCTTTGTGAAGGAAAGCTATGATTGTCTGAAGCTCTCTCCGCAGTGGACACTGTGTGAGAATGGGCTTTTCCTGTGTGTATCTCATCCTCATTTTAACTGTGTTGGCTAGGTAGTAGTATTTCCACTTGGCACCCAGGGAAACAGGCTTACAGAATGAAAAATAACATGGCCATAGTGAAGCTGGTGTCTATGCCCCCATTAATCTGACTCCAAATTCTCTTAGTTCTTCAACCAAACCTCACATGCACTTCCTAGGACATTTATGTCAGTGTGTTGCCACAAACTGTTCCTCTTAGTTTTCAGACACGAGAGCTTCCCTGCTGGTGGTTTTCCTTCTTCCTAGCTCAGGAAGGCGGCAGAAGGAAATGGAGGAGATCATTTCTTGTGTGCAACATGAAGAGGATGAAAAAAAAATTCAGATGTTTCCCAGAGAAAGTATAGAATAACTGCTACAGACCCTGACATGGTTTTTCTCTTGACAGGAGTCTAGAGTTACCTCTCCCACCTCTGCTTTATGTCATAGCAACAGACATTCCATGGCCAAACTCCTTTTGTGGCCCTGTTTTCTTTCTAGAACATGATCTATCACCACTCACTATCTATCTTCCTGCTCCTCTAGCTTGTACTGGCTAGCTCTGAGAAACAAAGAAAGGCTGTAAGAGCCGTATTGTGTATTATGGGTTTTCTCTACCTGCGCCGTTTCTTAACCATTCCCAGGCACTGCCATTAAATGCCACTTCCATGTACAAGAAGGAAAGAGAAACAGAATAAAATGTCAAGAGAAAAACACAGAAAGGACATGGAAAGGAAGGTGAATTCTTGTGGGCAGGCGCAGTGTGGCTCCCCATCTCTCTTCTGGGTGTTTGTAAATGTGTGTGCCTCTGAAGCTTGGGCACGGCAATGGGCTTCTTGATGTATGTGCCTCTGTAGACTTCAGGAAGGTGAGCCCATCTGTTACAGAGGGAGAGTGACAGGGATCTGTCAGCCTGGCTTATCATCCCACAATTTCAGCAATTTATAGTGTGCTTCTCACAAGGTCACCCACACCTGCAACCAAACAAAAGCACTCTCCTGCCTTTGTTCTGAAGCGACCTCAGGCTCTCACTGCCATGCGGGTTATCTGGGATATTTTTCAATTAATTTGTAGGCACTTAGGCCGAGCATCCCACAAGCACGGCATAGATCACATTTTTCATTGGCTGGGAACACCAGAGTGTTACAACCCCATGTTTCAGAAGAACTGCCTTTCATTTTGCTATTAAACTCGCTTCATTCAGCTTTTTCTTTTCTCTTGAGATAAACTTGCAGCAGAAGTGGGAAAAAATCATTCTTTGTGATTCCAAGAGAGAGCTTTCCATTCTGACTTGCTTTGAGTATTTGCTTTAGCAGACTGAAATTGTCTGAAGCAATTGAAAAGGCTGCTTACGTCTTCTCGAGGGGTGTGGACACCTCTGCATTCAGAAAACACCTTCCCCCCCACTGCCACCCCCTCCACCCATGCAGCCAGACTTCACTGGATGCCAAGTTTGGCTCTCCACCATTCACACAGGCTGTTTGTAGTAGGAATGTTCAGGGGCGGGCACTGAAAATTACGTAGAGTATGTACCCATTGACATTGATCATAAAGGGAAAGATTAGAACGTTCCACTGCTGTGCCTTCCTGTCTGCCTTCATTGTTTTACAGGCCACAAACATCTCTGCTGGGCAGGGCTGCAGTACTTACCCTATCCACCAGCCCAGGGCACCGTGGAGGCTTCCTCACCTCCAGAACCCCAAACTGGCTCTGCATCTTCCATATCACACTCAGGCTCCTGGAGATTTACAAACCCATCTTTTTGTTGCCTTTCAGATTTTGGAGAAACTCTTCCGGTTTGAGTAGAAAGGCATTGTTCGGATTCGTTGCTGAGATGTTTCCCCCAACTATATCACCCAATCTTTCTTGCAACCTTCCTCACCCCACACTGGTCCTCCATACCTCTATCGGTCCCTCCCCACACATTTCTACTCTCACTTCTTCGCTCAGTGAGTTTTCCTGCCATAGTCTCTGAGTATCTGAGAGAGGCACTAGGGCTGAGTGGTTCAGATATAGCCCCTCCCCTGACGTCTGACCCATCTGTATTTAGTCTTTGCTTCCCCACTCGCCCTCTGGGTTGTTGTTACTCCTTCCTAGGATAGGAAATTTGGAAATTCCTAGGTACAAGCTTATGTGCATGTGTGTGTGTGTGTGGGGTGTGTGTGTGCATGCACATGTGTGCATGCACATGTGGATGCCAGAGCACAACCTTAGGAACACAGTTCACTTTCTTTGAGACAGGGATTCTGATTGGCTCGGAGCTCACCTAAACTAGGCTGGCTGACCAGAAAGTCCTAGAGATCTACTTATCTCTGCTTGCTTTTTTTTTTTTTTAAAGCGGGTTCTCACTTGCTTGCGAGAAGAGCACATTACTGCCTGAGCCACCCTCCCTCTCCTTCCATGTATATTTTAAACAAATACAATAGCAGAACTTTGTCCAGGGTCTTTTCCTCTTTGAGCACCTGATTTTTTTTCCCCATTCTTCCTCCTTTTTGATGAAATTATAGATCCTTTACCCTATGACTGAGATTGAAATACTTAGATTTAGTATTCAGAGGAATGGGTATTAAAAACCTGAGAAATTAGCCAGGTGATGGTGGTGCACACCTGTAATCCCAGCACCTGTGAGGCAGAGGCATGGGGATCCCTGTGAGTTAGAGGGCAGCCTGGTCTACAGAGAGAGTTCCAGAACAGCCAAGGCTACACAGAGAAACCCTATCTTGAAAACAAAACAAACAAACAAACAAAAACCTATACCACACCAAACTAAGCCACCACCAACAAAAATCTGAGAAATTATATACTGATGTGATGAACAAATCTTATAATGCAGAGAGCTGATGTCCAGGGACATAGGCCTGATGTCAGGGCTAGATGGCTCCTCCTATGTCTCAGGATCACACCAGGTGGAAGCAAGGGTCTTGGAAGGGTTGGGATAGACAGGGCAGATATCGATGTGATGTGTAGTTGATCCTGAAAACGTGGCTGCAATGAGTTAATCCAGCCATAAGGCCAGAGTGTAGAGGAGGGGAGCACCAGGAAGGGGGGGGTAGGTAGGTGAGGTCAGCAGGGCTAAGAATGCTGACCTGAGGCAAGAAGCACTTGCTCTCGTCTCTACTTAGTACTCTTAGTTTCATAGGTGATCTCTACTTAGTACTCTTAGCTTCATAGGTGATGACAACCCCCACCCCCAAACTTTATATTTCATAGGCATCTGCAGAGTCACCATCTGAAAGCTGATTAGATTCCCTCAGAAGCCTCACAGTTAACTGTCCAGTGTCCACCTCATTCTCATGCTACTTCAGTATCAATTTTCAGAAACAATCCATCATCTCAGGTATTCCGTGACAGTGACAGAAAACTGACTAGCATGTGTCCCTGGAAGAGCTGTCTGTTCTCGTGAATACTTTCCATAGACAGAGGTCCTACAACATGAAATCACTTGCCCCCAATTATTCATGTAGTGGATCTGTGGCTTAGCAGGAGCCCAAGATCTAACTCCTGACCCAGGAGACCTTTCCTTCATGGGCTGTCTTCACTTCTGGGCTCCCAGCACCCTCCTTTCACAGTAAGGTACAAAGCAGCAGGGTCCCATCCATAGATCTGCTTCCTTCCAACCCAGTGACCACAATGCCCACACCCTAAATGACAAGCCCACAAGGCTTAGGCATTTTCTTTAATCTGAAAGCCCGGCTTCCTGTTAGGAAGATAGCCTTTCTTTAATTCTGGCTGAAACCAGTCATTGAGTTTAGTGAGCAGAGATTCTCATTGTAGCATCAGGCATGACTTTCTCTCCTTCTTGATTGATTGATTAATTAGTTGTGTGTACTTGGGTCCAGCGGGGAGCCCGGTGACAGCTGTGACATGAAAATTACTGGAAAGTTACAAAAATATGTAGCCGTGTTGACTTGCTGAAATGCGGTAGCGGGAACTGATTAGATACAGACACAAGTAACGATTTCATCTTGAAATTACCTGTCACTGCTGGGGCCTCGAGAAGAATCCTTTTGATTAGCAGGAATTAATTCCGTTTCAGTCTAATCACCTGCAAGGAGACTAGTGACTGTTTTCTATTCGTATTTCAATCAGTGGAAGGTTGGGCCGTCTGGAATTCTGGAGTCTAGAAGAACAGCTCCTGCAGAGATCAAAGGAGTTTTTCAAAACTCAAACTCAGTCAGGTCATTACCTATTTGAAGTCCTCTAACGGTTGGTTTCCTGGTTTTAGCCACAGCTGGCCATGCCACGTAAGGACCCATCTTGTCTCCACTTGAGCTTCTTCCCAGCCCTGTTCTTCTTCTGTCCCACTCTTCTCAAGCCTGGCAGCCCCACAACCCTCTCTAGCTCCCCGCACCCCCACCCCCTTATCAAATGGCCACCACAGCTCCTCCTTTTCCAATCTTATTCCTCGGTTCCTTGCTTCTCTCACAATCTTAGAGACACCTTCCTTCACTTCCGGCTACTTGAGCTTTCCTTACCAAAGACTCTTTTGGTACCACGTGCCTCCCTCCATCATACATGTTACAGCTACCATTTTACTCTCTCTCTCTCTGTAATTAGAGGATCAAATTTTATTTCTCCCAATTACACAGCTAAGTTCCCTGAGAATTGTGACGTCTCTGTTTTTTTTTTTTTTTTGCTGATGGTGTCTTTTCCTGCCAACTATCTCCCTGACTCGAGGCAGAGCTTGAGCTTCTAGCACATATCTAAATAAAGAGCAGGTAACTGACTCATAAATACAGCTGGGTAGGAATTTAGTAAAATCAGACAGGCATTTCTCATACATACTTTGGATGGAGGAAAGGTTCAAATGGACAGGAATCTCAAGAAGACAATCAAACAAACGACCCCCAACAATGCACAGCCTCGTATGATTTCTAAGCAGCAGACACCCTATCATACACATAAAACAGTAACCAGACACCCCATCCTTTAGATTCTACCACTGTGACTCTCTGATAGCTTAGCAAACCTGGCGCATTCATAATTCAGCAGAACCTGAAAGCTGTCTGGTGCCTTGCATGCTCAATAAAATGATCACCTTTATGCTTGACAACCTCCTCTGACTGCAGTACTGTCAGGAACAGAAGGACACATATATTAATAATGTTCAGCCATGTCAGCCAGGGTCCCAGCAGGAAGCAAGTGCTCACTCAAAAGCGATGAACGAAAATGCATTTAGTGAAGAAGTCATTTATAGAGGTGGGAGGCAAGACTCACGGAACTAACAGAGCACAATGAGGAACTAGGTGCTGTGGGATGTTATGTATGGTCCTGTGGGAGCCCGTTCTCGGGTTCCTTGTGGCTTTACCCAGCAGGTCCGCATAGAGGATGATTAGGACCATGGGCCTGAGTGCAGATGTCTGAGATGGTCTGCACTTTGGCTGTGCTGGGGGACGGTCTGTATGTCAGGTTGCTCTGATTGGTCAATAAATAAAACACTGATTGGCCCGTGGCTAGGCAGGAAGTATAGGCGGGACTAACAGAGAGGAGAAAAGAAAGAACAGGAAGGCAGAAGGAGTCACTGCCAGCCACCGCCAGGACAAGCAGCATGTGAAGACGCCGGTAAACCACGAGCCACGTGGCAAGGTATAGATTTATGGAAATGGATTAATTTAAGCTATAAGAACAGTTAGCAAGAAGCCTGCCACGGCATACAGTTTATAAGCAATATAAGTCTCTGTGTTTACTTGGTTGGGTCTGAGTGGCTCTGGGACTGATCGTGGTGGGTGACAGAGATTTGTCCTGACTGTGGGCAAGGCAGGAAAACTTTAGCTACAGCTAGGGGTTAGTAAGGGTTAGGGGGTTGTGGTATCGTCTCCAGCCCTTAAGAAGCAAGGGAGAGGAAGGGTGCCGTAAAGCCAGATGAGACATCTACCAGGAGGAGGGTCTGCCGCACAAGCCCTGCAGCTGTTCTCACTAGTTGTGTAAGGAAGGACCCAGACATGGTCAGATCCCTCGGGTGGTGTGTGTGTGTGTGTGTGTGTGTATTCCAGGAGGAGCAAAACTAGAATACAAACCCTGCACTAGATCTCCTGGCAAATGGCCTGGAGCCAGTGGCTGAGACTTGTGGAATGGTCCCTGAGGGGTCAGCTTCTCAGGACCCGGAGCCATGGAGAGAAGTATTGATAACGGATGTTGGAGGTGTAGAGAATAGCTGTCAGCCTGCTCTTTACAAAGCACATACACTACACCACCATTTCAAGGTCATCGGGTCCTAACTCCTGCCATCCTAACAAGCCCATTGGGTAAGAGCTCACATTTTCCCCACCACAGAGGAAGAAAACAAAACATAAAGAGGTTAAGTATTTTGCCCAAAGTCACATAGATATTGGTCATGGAGCTAAAATTTAAACCCAGGCATTGTGACCCCAGAGTCATTCAATTTCACAGTCTTGGACTTAAGAAGAGTGTGAGTGTGAATGTTGTGTGTGTGTGTGTGTGTGTGTGTGTGTGTGTGTGTGTGTGTGTGTGTGTCTGGGGGGAGGTAAAGTTTTCTGTCTACATTCTTGCTCAAAATGAACCCCCAGTACAGAAAATACAAGTAGAAACAGAGCTGAAACATTATCTTAGCCTAGAAAAGTGCTGCTTTGAGAATTACGGTTATGGTGACCAAATACACGAGCTTTGCTAATGTAGATTGATTAAGGATGAACGTGAAGCTTAACCAAGAAAAGGAAACATTTGCAAGTGTGTCAGCACCATCTAGACAAACGTTAACTTGTAGGTTCCATTAAGGACTTTCAAGGATGAAATGAAAACTGTGTGGCATTTGTAGGGTTCATAGTTATCCTCCATATAGGACTCAGCACTCGCCCTAGAAACAACTGTTAATATCGGATGTAAGTTTGAGATAAAACCAAATGTGAACTTTGTTAAGTCATTTACTGGCTTTAGTTCTTCTTGCTATGATATTTAGAAAATAAAGATTTGCAAGATCTTGTGCCAGCTAGAAAACAAACACACACAGAAACAACTAAAAACAAAAGAAAGCAAAAGAAAAATTCTGCAATTAATTTGTTCTCCTGCTCTTGTTTCTGTTTGTATCTGTGAATTATTTACAAAGCCAAGATCATATCGGACATATTGTTTTAAACTTCATTTTTTTCTAAAGTATGTTACAAGCAAGGTTCCATGGAACTGACTTTATTCTCATTTTATTGGTCATTATAAATTTGTGTTTTTAATTAACAAAATAGGAAGAATACACACTTTGTTTCTAAATCCCCAGGTTCTGGGCATTTAGGTTGTTTTCAGTCTTTATTATAAACAACTTACTTATAGCAGAACTGTTGTATGGATATTTGGAGACAAAATGAGTGTCACATCATTTTATTTTATATTTTCCCATTCGAACATTCCTGATGCCACTAGCAAGTCAGAGACTGCCTGTTAATATTTCAATGCTTTACCATAGTTATGTTTGAAGGATGACAGGTCTTTGAGAATTAATAAAATTGGCACAGCTTACTAATACATCCAGAAATGTTAATATGTGTCTTAACACTCATTAAAGATGTCAAAACATTAATTTCATTATTGTTTAGCTGAAGGGTAATACTGGATAATTTTTCAAAAGATCCAATTTTAAGCTCACACACACACACACACACACACACACACACACACACACACACACACTTATTTATTTGTGTGTAAGTATATAGGGTGGGATATGCAGTCCATGATGAGTGTGTGGAAGTCAGAGGACACCTTTCAGCAGTCAATTCTTTTCATCTACCACGTGGGTCCCAGGATTGGGCCTCAGCACCTTTGCCCACTGAATCATCCTTCTGGCCCCCAAAAATCTAGACCCCTAAAGTCTCATCAGCATGACTGTCCAAACATGAGCTGAACAAGGATGACATGCCAAAGTGGATGGGGAAGAGCCCACAAGGTTTAACCTTACACAAAGAACTACAGCATCCAAGGAAAGCTGAGGGTGGGAGAGAGGCTCTTCCCCAGGGAAGAGCACCCTAACTGGTACTCCAGTGCCAAACAGTCAGCCCTGAAAACACACGTACAAGTAACATCACAAGGACTGAACAGGTTATATTTAGGAATATACATATATTCATACAATAGTAATCAGTGAAAAAAAAAAAGACTCCATGAATTTAAAGGAAAGGGAGAGAGTATAAGGAAGGTTTGGAAGGAGGAGAGGGGAGGGAGAAATGTAATTATATTATAATCTCAGAAGTAAATAAACAAATAAATAAAATAAAATAATGATGAATAGGAATAAAAGACACTTAGAAGTATCTTTCCACCACAGCAAAACAAAGCAAAACCAAAAACTATGCACAGTGGACAGACAGAACGTTTTCATTTTAGGAAATATAGCTGGATGCAAGCGGACCTCTTTATTTCATTCTCTCTACCATGCAGTAGCAAGCTGTATTACATTATTTTTCAAAAGACCTGCAAAACTATAAAGAGAATGTGTCTTGTACTGTGTGGCTTCTATCTGAAGTCCTAAAGGCACTTTTAGATGCCTGAGCAGTTCAGTCTGAAGAAAAAGGAACTTTGATCTTTCCTGCTAACTCAGCATGAAAAGAAGCTACAGCATTGATCCTTTCTCACAACAGTATTCATTCTAAGCAAATACTTGTTTCAGAGTAAAAAAATTCAGAGATACCCCAGCATCCTAAAGAGGAGTAAAAGGCGTGGAGTAGGGTCTTCTATGAGAGGAAAGACATTTAGTTAGACAGGCCAAGGATACCCTCTTCTTCAGCACACCTACTAAACAAAAGTAGCTCTCAGACCCCTGAGCTTCCTGTTTGTGGATGGTGGTTCCAGCTGCAGGTTACTAATTGCTCCTTTTCACGCCCTTTCTTCATTTTAAAGACTCTTTGTCAAGAGCTTAAAGTTACTGAGCTACAAATTATTTGAGACACAAAATGAATAGCATGTCTTCTTTCCAAGAAAACTAAACACATAAAACTGACTTATATGCCAGATTTTGCACAGATAGATCATCAACCCTTTAATCCCATGTTGATGGGAGGGAGAAAGTCCAAGGAAGCACCCACAGGTCCCACAGCCAGGAGGGGGCAGGGCCATGTCTATCTGACTTTGAAGTTCATGTATCTCTGTGAACCATACTTAGCCCTCACAGATGTGCTCCATCCTGCAGCCTGCTGTGAGTCAATCCTCCTCTGTGGTTTCCTTTTGGGTGGAGTCCTCTTTGAATGTAGCTTGACTGGGGGGGGTTCTCATTGTCACCCCCTGTGACAGTCTAAGAGACCACAGTAGCTCCTTGGTGGAGCTGGAGACAGAACTCAGCAGGGAACTCTGGGATGCGGAGTCTCAGAACTCTTCAATGACTCCCGAGAAGGGGACGTCCAAAGGGTGAGTTGTCACCAGCGTAGGTGTGGCTTGAAGATCAGCTGTTTCCTGCAGTAGACATAGAGTTTCCTCCTCAAAAGTCTGGAGTCCCTTTTGTGGCCCCTTTTCCTAAGCTTGGTCTTCCAGATTCTTGTTGCTTCTATGAACTTCCCCTTCCTGCTCGTAAATTCTTTTTTTGTGAAGTAGCCAGCATTGATTTCTTTGGTTTGCAACCAAGAATCTCAAGGGATATGAGTTTTTATGGACATGGGCCAGAAAATAACCATGAGTCTTAACATGGTACTAAAATCTATAACAGAGTTTCAAGGGACCCCTGGAATTATTTCTGGGATATTAACAGTAATATATCTCTTTAGATCAATAAGCAGTGGATAAATGATCAGGGCCACGAATGGCATTACTGATTATCTTCACCTTTCACCCCATCACACTGGGCTGGTCCCTGCTGACCACTTAAGAGTTTTATAACTGTAAGGGACCCTGGTGATCATCCAGGCCAACATCATCAGTTGGTCCTCTTTTATGAGGTGGCTCCTGTATCCGCTGCAAATAGGATGTCACATTCTTTTTACCATTTGGACTTCAGTACGCCTAGTGTGACTTCTGAGCCTTCCACAATCCCTCTTGAGCATTAGCTCAAAGTTATCAAGCTTAATGCACAGAGGTTTAATGTACAGGGAACGACAGGTAGCTAGAGAGAGAAATCTAGGCTCCTCATCTACTCCTTTTTGTGGGCTCTTCCCCTTCAAGTGATGTTTTTGGCAAAAATCCAAGGAATTTTATTTAAAAATAATAATAACAAAAGGGGGTATCTCATCAAGAAAATAATCTGCAATAAAATCTGCAAATCATTTAAATGACTTAAAACAAAAAAGAAAAAAAAAAACCCAGCAGAAATCCAAAGGGATTTCAGCCTGCAGTGGTCTCACATATGGGCCTGATGAGCTGCCCTAGGGTGGGCACTCTTGGAAGTGCCTATTAGGAGTTCACTATGAAATGATTATGTGCTCTGATAGGCTCTCTCCAGGTGTCTGCATGTGGCTACAATGGAGACACAATCAGAAGGGAGGTGTGCTGGAATGGAGTTTACATGTTCTAATCGACAGGGCGGGCTGGCCAGCACAGCAGTGTGTGACACTTTATAGTCTGCACACGGGGTACAAAGAGTGGTTGTAAACTTAGACATGGGGGGGGAGGCAGAGTTGAGCAACGTCAGACGTGAACTTGTAACTGCTGGTGAAGACAGAAAAGTCTGTCTTCGTTCTTGAGATTACAGAAAACATAAAAACATTCCAGTTCCAGGCTGGCCTGTGAAGGGTAAGCCAGTGGGCGACCAGGAGCTCAGATAGTCCGATAAGACCCAAGCCAGGAGAGCAGTGCCGTAGTCTAGGCAACCAGATTCCAACCCTGTGTCTGGCACCAGTTCAGTAGCTGGCCCCTGTGCATCTCAACCCTTTTTAAGAATCAGTGTCCTCATCGTAGAGTGCTTAGAACAATAACGTCTGCTTCACAGGGCTGTGGTGAGAACTAAATGAGGCAGCCTTCCATTAGCCACGAGGGCATTTAGTGTTCAGTACACAGTGTTTGAGGAAGGGCAGTGAGTGGGGAAGACCCTAGAATGGGCTGTAATTGTAGATGTCAAAGTCTGTTCACTTGAGGGAGGAAAAGGAATAGATAGCCCAGAGGCTTTGAAGCTGTCTTGGGGTGTCCTTGCTGTGACATGGCTGACCATGCAATCTCGTTCTAATGCCCCAGGATATGCATACTTCTGACGTACTCAGAGGTCAAAATCCACTCAGGTCAGTAGAGGATGCTGTCGTAGGGAGTGTGACTGCAGGGACCACATCAGAGAACTGTGTGGGGCCATGGTGCTTTCGGCTGTGGAGCTGGGATAGCTTTGCTCTGGATGTTTCACCTGGATAGCCCTCTAAAGCTGACCCTCCGTGATTAGATGAGATGTTTCTCCTTTTAGTGTAATCCGGAGCCGACATCACTACATGACAGTGTTATACCAACGCAACACCTCTGCCCACCCGTGGAATTTGGTAGGCAAGGAGTTAGAGTTTCCCACCAGATTTGTTGATCAAGGCAGGTGAAGTTGATCATGTACTTTGTTAAGAGGGTAGGAATATAGTCAAGAAGACTCTCTTGACTTAGAATCTGCATATGTTTTCTTTTATCTTTTCCCCAGCCATAAATCTTTGATTAGGGAGAGGGTGAAAGGGCCTGGGAAGGAGATAAAGGAAGGGACCTCTGAGGGCCTGCGCTACCATCCTCGGAGCTGGGTAGCAGGCAGATGTCAGATCATGGACTCTGATGTCTCTCAGAGTTTGCAGAGAGGAAAACACTTCAGAAGATCTGTTCTGCCCAGGCACAGTGCCACAGGCAAACCTGCTCTGTGCAGGAGAGCTCTGAATTGGGAGTCAGTGAAAAACCAGCAAACTAGCGGATAGTGAATTTCCACTAAATGTTAGCCGAAAATGAGAGAAGTCCCAGAAAAGCACTTCTTCCAAGAAATCTGTCCCAACTCCGAGCTTCGGCATCCAGGTCTGTGATGTAGGAGACATCCTGGATCCTTTCAGGCTGCTTTGTGACCAGATTTGCACGTTGTTTGCCCTGAATTTTCCCCATGCTCTTTGATGTAAGGGCTAGCAGTATCTACTGCAGTTGGTTTTATTAAGTCTGATCATTTTAATTTTTAAATTGGCATGTTTAAAGAGCACATAATTCTTGGGTGAATTATCCACTTACTTTCTGTTAGTCTCAACTGAATAATTTTCTTTCTTGACCTCTTTTGGACAAATCCAATATTTAGAGTCTATGTCTTTGAGCTTGTTCATTATACACTCTTTTATGGTTCTTTTAATAACATACAATTTTGAGTTATTACAAGCTAAAATAAATGAACACTTTCAGCACTTCTCAGGAAACATTAGGACATGGATTAACTCCATCTACACAATTTTGGCTCTTCTATTTTTTATTATTATTGTTCTGAACTATTTGTTAGATCATGAGCCTGGCCCTTTAAGATGCTACAGCTTTAAGAGACCAGATGTTGCAGCCCGGGAGCATCAGCCACGCCCCCTGGCAGCCAATCCCTTGGAACAAAGAACCGACAGGCTGCTGCAGTAACTGCTTAGAACTCTCATACCTTGGATAAAAACAAGCTCAGTCCCTCCTTAAGGAGGGCAGAAGAGTTTACAGTCCTACCTTGTGCTCTCCTGTGCCTCTTGGCGTGTAAACTAGAGCAGATTAAGTTACCTGGTACGGACCATCTCACCTGAAAAGCTGTGAGAGTCAGAAACCCCTTTTATTCTGGAGATTTGAGGGGTCTTGTGCACCCCAACGCTATGCATAACCTTTTTTCTTCTGATTTCTGATATTATGCATTTTATTTTTTACATATTTTGCTCCCCTTTCTCCAAAGCATGATTATTATTTCGTGTTTGGGGTTTTATAGTTTGCTTCTTGGTTGTTTTTGATGTTTTGAGACAGGGTCTCATTTATGCACCCCAGGCCAGCTTTGAACTTCAATCCTCCTGCCTCAGCTTCACGAACTCGGAGGTGACAGGCGTGGGCACCAATGATGAGTGCTTTCCAGCTCAGTACTCACTTGCATTCTCTATCTACATAACTCTGCTTCTCTCTTCCTCTCCTTCCGTACTCCCGTCTGTCCTTTGCTGTTTGTTTTAGCGTAGGTCAGCTACTGATAAATCTCCCTGTTTTTATTGTTCAGAAATATCTGGGTTTCAGTTCTTACTAGTGTTTTTTTTTTTTTTTTTTTTTTACTTCCCATACAATAATATGCTGATGTTTGCTTTCAGAACTTTAAGACGTCTTCCCATCAGTGCTGTGGAGAAGTCAACTGAAAGCTTTAACATAACTTTTAAGATTTACACACACACACACACACACACACACACACACACATACACACACACACACACACACACACACACACGGCAGTTAGCAAAAGATGCCAGAAGAATGATAATGTTTACCATGAACCAAGTAGCGAGAAATGAAGAATAAGGCATTGTTATTACCATCAAGAGCATCATAGTTGTCAAGATACATACATACATACAACTAACTAGCCTGTGTCTAGGAGATAAAAATGTATGAGCAAAGAGCTATACCCTGATGAAGAAGGAACACTTCTAGAAGGATGTGGGGTGGGGTGGGGAAGGGAGACTTCTGGGAAATCTCACAAAGTAACAGCTAAGTAGTTTGTTTCCTTTAGCTGAGTTTCTAAATTCTTCCTACATTCAGACTAAAATCCCTCATCTGGGCACTGTCCAGGTTTTGGTCTCATGTGAAACATAATTCTTTCAGTACTATTTAAATAGTCTGCAGATGAAAAGACAGTCCCGTCGTCCGACCAGAACGAGAGATTTGTATTTCCGAGAGCTAAGATTTCCTCAGCATTCTCGTCAGTCAGGAGACAACACTGGACGCATCCGCTCTGGAGTTTGTGCAAAGCACTGATTTCCTTGTTGTCAGAATCACCTGGCCGGAATCCCACAACCTCGGGAAGCACCAAGTGTCTACATTTTAAAAGTATATTAAAATATCTGGAACCCTTTTTCCCATGATTATTTTGAAATCAGGCTTTTGTGCTCTTAAACTTTGAATCTACCTTGGAGACTTTTCACTAATTCTCCATCTAAACCCCATGTTTCTGCCTCTTAAGGCTCAGGTGACAGGGTAGAAAATCTGAGGTGCCAACAAATGAGTTATCTATTCCAGGTTTCTACTGCAAATTTCTTGAACAAAGATTGTGTAAATTTTAATCAGGGTAGAATTTAATCTGGATTTGGACAATGATAGAGTGACTTATTTGTCTTAGTAAGTGATTATTCACATTTTAGCAGTAGACTTCTAGAAAACTGATACCTATACTTAAAGACACAATGCAGGTGGTAGGAATATCAAGGCATCACTTGAAGGATACTTTGTGGGATTTTTATGACACAGGGTACCTTCTGTGATTCCTCAGTGAGATTTTTTTGATCACCTTTGGTTTTGTTCTGTCTATTTTAAAGTCTCTCCCTCGTTCTCAAACGTTCTCACACTCTGGCAGTACATTGATACACAGTGCTCTTCAAAGTCATATAGGCTGGATTTGGGGGTTCGGGAGCTTGCCAGGTGATTCTTATATGCAGCCAAAAAGGAAATCACTCCTTAACACAAACTCCAGGAAGAGCAGAAGACTAAAATCTTGAACTAGGGTAGATTCTGCTTATGCCTCAAGATAGTTGGTAAATGGGGGAAATGGCCGAATCTGTGAGCATCAGCCATCTTGTTTATAACCCGGGCTCATTGTTACTCAGAAACTGAGGTTTGGAAAGGAATAAATGGGCAAATGAGTAAAGAAAGGAACACTACAGGGGGAGGAGGGAGCGGCCAAAGTCATTTTGCTCCCGTTTCTTGCCAGAAATCCCCTAAGAGGATCTGTAGATCAAGGTCAGTCACAGCTGGAGCACAGGTGACAGTGAGCTCTTCCCCCTGTTCCTCCCAGGATCAGAAAGCCTCACCTCTGCTGACCTGTGGCTGAGATCTCCTGCACCACAGAATGATTTGTGCATCATTTAAATGCACAAATGCAGCCTAGCAGGGAAATAAGACAGATAATTGACTTTAAATTGCCAAATAGAAAAGGAATGTTTCATTTCCCAGTGGTGACTATAGAATACCATGTATTTACTGTTCCAGCAAACTTGACTGTTTCCTTCCTTCCTTCCTTCCTTCCTTCCTTCCTTCCTTCCTTCCTTCCTTCCTTCCTTCCTTCCTTCCTTCCTTCCTTCCTTGCTATTTCAGAAAATTTTAACAAAACACTAACTGAACAGAAGAAACATTCTTTTTTAAAGGTCATTTATGTGTCTGGATGTTTTACCTGCATGTGTATATGTATGTTCACCACACGCATGCAGTGCCCACAGAGACCAGAAGAGGGTGTTAGATCCACCAGATCTGGAGTTGCAGACCCCTGTGAACTGTGGGTGCTAGGAACCAAACCCCAGTCCTCTGGAAGAGAAGTTAGTGCTCCTAACTGCGGAGCCATCTCTCCAGCCCCCTATAAACAGTCTTATTAGCTTAACCATTAGATTGTTGCTCAAAAGAAAATTTTAATTGAGATGATACAGAATACATAACAAAAACTCATGGGTAAAATTTTTCAAGTGGGAAAATATGTATTAAAAAGTCAGAGTATAGGATTGAAATTCTGCTAAACCTGTAATGATATTGAAGACTATTATTTCATATATATCCTGCCTTCTACGCAAGATGTAATTATAACTCTGTAAATAATATGAGTAAATATTAAATGTATCTCATTTCATCCTGATTTGTCCTAAAAATATTTATTGAGACCCTAATGTTTGTTACATGTTCTGAAGATAAATATAAAGTAAATATGTAGTCCTAAGCGTTGAAGGACTCACAATCTGGTGGGAAATATAATTAAAAGTCAACATGGTTGGTGAAAGGCACACACACACACACACACACACACACACACACACACACACAGTTAAAAAGATAACAATAATAGTAAACTTCAAAGGCATCCTGACAGTAGAGCAGATATTTTTCAGAATGAGGAGGTGCAGTGCTGTTAGGGAACAGAAGGAAATCTGACTCTTAAGAAGCAACCAGGAAAATAGTTTCCTGTGGCCTATGTTACACTTTTCTGTGTTTTTGACAGCTTTCAACAACACAAATCTATTCCCTGACAGTTCTTCATGCCAAAATTTTAAAACTGCTGGGCTGCAGTATCAGCAGGCTGGTTCTTTTTAGAGCCTCCAGGAGAGAAATGGGGCCCTCACCTTTTCAAGCTCTTGAAGGCTCTCTGCATTCCTTAACTTGTGCCTCCTTCCTCCAGCCACTCTAATTGGCCATGTTCTCCCATGAGCACACTTCTCAGTCCTCTTCTGCAGTCAAATGCCCCCCCCCCCGTTTTCTCATTTAGGGACCCTTGGATCATCCATGACAATATTTCCACTCCCATATCCCTTACTTATTTATGGCTTCAATACACAGGTCCCTACTATGACTATGGGAACCCTTATTCAGCCTTCCACATCTGGTGAGCACTACCCAAGTCCTCGGGGGTTTCACTTGTGAAGGGTAATTTGTCCGGTTGAGGAACATGAAGAGTATGTCTTGCCCAGGGCACAGGAAAGGGAAATGGTGGATGTATGACTGATGGATGAGATGGGAAGCATGCTAATGTGCCAGGGCTGCTGTAACACACTCTCATGGATGATTACTCTATACAGCAGATGTGCGTTTCCCATCCTCCTGGAGGCTGGAACTCCAAGACAAAGATGTTAGTGAGTTTGTGTCTCCTAGGTCTCTGTCCTTCACTAGATTCTCTGTGTCCCTAGATGACCACTTGTCTGTGTGCACTCATCACCAATATCTCTTCTTTTTCTTATAAAACACCTAGGCATGCTAAATTAGTGCCATCCCTGTGATCTTACTTAAACTGAGATCACTTTTTAAAAAGCCCTGCCTTTTTTTTGTTTTATTTTTCAAGACAGAGTTTCTCTCTCTAAATAGGCTGTCCTGGAACTCGCTCTGTAGACCAAGCTGACCTCAAACTCATAGAGATCTGCCTGTCTATGCCTCCTGAGTACTGGGATTAAAGGAATGAGTCACCAATGCCCAGGGAAAGGCCCTGTCTTTAAGCCCAAATTCTGAGGTATCCATGGAGTGTAGTATGGAAGGGTATGGGTACAGAGCATTCCCTCATAATTAAGATCATGTTTTGAAGGACTTTGGGTGGGATAATGACTTTGATTTTGAAAAATGCGGTCAACTAAAGGCTTTTAAGGACTGCAATGACAAAATCTGATAGGTTGGCCAATAACAATGACCCAGGAAGAAGGAAGGGATGAAATTTAACATGGAGAACAGGTAGAAGCTTGATATCCTGTCTACGAAGGACACAACATGGAAGAAGGGTTGTTGGCCCTATGCTAGGACAAATGTAGTGTGCGACTCTTGTCCAGGATGTTGTCCATTCCACATACTTGTAGAGAAGACACACACACACACACACACACACACACACACACACACACACACACACAGAGAGAGAGAGAGAGAGAGAGAGAGAGAGAGAGAGAGAGAGAGAGAGAGAGAGAGAGAGAGAGAACCAATCAGGTCATCAGATTTGGCAGCAAGCACCCTTTACCAACTGAGTCATCTTACTGACCCAACAATATTTTTATGTCATCAAGTTGAACTAAAAATAAACACTTGGGTGCCAGGAATGAAGCAGGAAAGCAGAGTCTGGTCTGTAACACAGGTCTAGCATTAGACTATAAGGCCAGATATGGACTCAAGGTTGGTGTGGTTTTATTAAAGTCACATGAGAGGAAGGGATGTAGAACCACACCCAAGAGTTCAAGTGCCTTAGAGGGCTCAACTTATAAGAGGAAAAAACTCTGACCCCCTTATTCCGGAAACTCAAGAAATCGTGACGACTGCCTCAGAATGTGGATGAGGTGAGGTGGGGCACAGTGACATATGAGAACATGAATACTGTCTGTACTTTAAATGTCTGAATTTATGGGGCTGGAGATGGAGTTCAGTGGGAGAGCGCCTCTCTAGCATGTGCAAAACCCTAAGCTTGATCCCCAGGACTGCCTTATTAAAAAAAAAAAAATCTAAATTTATTTTCCCCACATGGCAAGGAAGCCTCAAACCAAATATTAACTCAAAATTTATCCCAGAACCTGAAAGCTGTATAGTAAAAGGAGTGAGCAATACCAACTAAGAAAAAGAAAAAGAAATAAGAAAATTGGATTCCCACACATTTGAACAGTTGCTGATAATGAAGAAAATCCACTCTTAAAATAAAAAATAAAAATGTACCCTATTCCAAAGAAGATAGAAAATGTTTCAAGATTAAAAGAATCTAAGTCCCATGAAGAATGACTTTCAAACAATATAGTCCAAAAAAAATTTTTTTTGTCCGGTTTTTGGAAAGGATGATACAGAACTCATATAAATATCCAAGATTCTCATTCTCATTCTCTCTCTCTCTCTCTCTCTCTCTCTCTCTCTCTCTCTCTCTCTCTCTCTCTCTCTCTCTCTCTCTCTGCAAGGGTATGTGCTCACATATGTGTGCACATGTGAACATAGACACGCATGTAAGAGACGTGATGCTCATTTCCAAAGCCCGATGTTGATATGCCCTACCTAAACTTAGGTGGCAAAAGAGGCAGCGTGTGTCTAGAAATGGGGAGTGAGGAGCAACAGCAAACGGGATCTCAGCTGGAGAGTGGAAAGGGGTGACTATGGGCTTTGGAGTCGCTCTGCAGCTATTTCTAGACACTTGTCCCTTCCTTCATCCTCAAAACTCCTGGCAATTTCAAAGCAGATGGCATGAGATTACACCATCTGTTTCCTCCCGTCACAGTGACCTGTCCCCTACTCACCTCCCAATCTCTGGAGATTTTAGCACCCTACTTACAGTCTCTCTCTCTCTCTCTCTCTCTCTCTCTCTCTCTCTCTCTCTCTCTCTCCCTCCCTCCCTCCCTCCCTCCCTCCCTCCCTCTCTCTCTCTCTCTCTCTCTCTCTCTCCTGTTACTCCTACCATTATCCCTGGGAACTTCATACCCATGCCCTACCTGGTTGCCTCCTACAAATTTTTGCAAATTGTCTTAAACATTTTAATTTATCTATTGGGGTTTGTATGGCAGCACCCACGTGCCCTGGCACAAGTGTGGCAATCGAAGGACAACCTGTGAGAGTTGGGTTTTTTTCTTTCATCAGATGGGTGCCAGGGATTGAACTTACTTCACCAGGCTTGGCTGCAGGTACCTTTAACTACTCAGCCATCTTGTTGGCAGTAAACTCTTTAATCAACAGCCTTCCTTCTTCCATTCCAAGGTCTGACTCTAGGACTTGAAATAATGAATCTTACCCCTTCCAAAAGTTTTAATATCAAATGCCCCTCAAAACATCAGCCTCTTGATCCAAATACTGACTTTAATTATCCAGTTTACTTTTCCAAACCCACTTCATTCCAGCTGCTTTTACTACCGTCATCAGTCTCTGGCCTCTCTTTCCTTTTTATCCATCTGGTCAACAGTTGATGACTAGGAAATCTCTGTCTGCCCTATCAGCCTGTGTGTGTATGTATGTATATACCTACATATCCATCCAACCATTCATCCACCCACCCTTCCACCCACCCATCCATCCATGCAAGCATCCATCCATCTATCCATCCATCCATCCATCCATCCATCCATCCATCCTCCCATCCATCCTCCCATCCACCATCTATCCAGCCAGCCATCCTCATGCCCTCTCTGCCTTCTCTCTTTCTCCTTCTCTCACTCTCTTCTTGAAACTCAGTCCCAATTTGAAATCTGAGCACTCAAGTAGAGCTGTAGGTAAAACAAAAGTCAATAAAGCAAAACCACAAAAATAGTTTCCCTGCAAATGTATGTCCCAAATGATAAGAAAGTCTACAGGACCCCTTGGCAATCCTTCCACATTTTATTACTCAATTTGCTTTTCTTTTCATTAAGATCATGATCTCAACTCCCCCCTCCTTTCCCTTTCACTTTCTACAAATCAGGAACAACAACCAAAAAAGAAAATTTCAGTTCAGATTCCAGTCTTGCTGATCACCACCTCAGTGAACCATTGACTAAGTTGCTAATTTTCTTTGGAGTTCAATTTCCTTGTCTGGACCAGGAGGAAGATAAAAACAGCAGTGTCTGGTTAGGGACAGCTAAGATCTAGGCTCTATTAATAGAATATTACCGTAACAGAGAGAAACAAATACCTCTTAGTCTATTGCCAAAGCTCCTACCCTACCTGCAGGTACACCCAAAGCCCGCTTCCTCTCTTGTGCATGCACCTGCTTGACCTGCCCCCTCGCATATTTATCTGTAGCTTTGCATCCCACAATTGCACAAGGATAAGCCTTCTATCCAAGGCTAGCCCCCTCTCCTCTATTGAATGAGTTTGTTTCTGCAATTATTTCTGCTCTATGAAATCTCCTTTGTATGTTCTGTTCTCTAGATCATTGCAACAGACAAACATTCTAGAATATCTGCTACCTTAAAAATATTGCTCTGGGGTCCTGGTTCTCTTTCTCACTCCTTCTCTGGTTGCTTTTATAGGGAGGGACACTCTTGGAAAGAGCTGAGTTTGCTTTTCTTTGTCTCACTCGTTTGAACTCCCTGCAGCATCTCTTGCAAGGGCTCATCTTTCCCAACACTCAGGTGACGTTGTCTCCATCTTCCTTCATGAACCCCCTGAGAAGCAGTATCCTCCCAGGCTCTAAGACTTTATTTGATGTTTTAGTTTATTCAAGTTGCCAAAACAAACACCATAGCCTGGGAAGCCACTTATGTAGCAGAAACTTATTCCCTCACAGTAGTGGAAGCTGAGAAGTCAAGATTGAGTGCTGGCCAGTTCTTTTCCTAGTGAGGACTTACTTCCTGGTGGCAGATGGCCACCTTCCTCTGTGCCCTGATATATCCTTCACATCATGTTAGTGGTGGAGAGAGGACACTCTCTCTTCAACTTCTGTGGAAGTAGACACTGCCCTCAGATCCTTTCTTATAGTCTTAAACGTACCCCAAAATCTTCCACTCCAAAGTTCTTATTCTAGTCACACAAGAGGGCAAGGCTTCAATGCACGAAGCCTCTGGGGGATGGCTCATTCGTAGCTCATGTTTTCTAGAACATCATACGTTCCCACTTATTGTCAGAGCAGGCCTCTCTGCTTGCATACCACCTCCTCTAAGGGAGTTTTCATCATAAGTGCATTTTTTTCTTTCCATCTTTGTAATTTTTACTCTGTTCTTTGTAAGTAAAGCTGGATTTTAAAGACTGAACTCTGGGACAGATTGCTCTGGTTTACAAGTTCTGTCACATAAAAACTTCATGACCTTGGCAAGGAAACTTACCATGTAGGGCCCTGATGTCCATGAGTAAAATGCAGATGTTTATGCCCATCTCATGTGGGATTGACATGTGTAAAACCCTGTGACTGCTGTTTGGAACATTTAAGTACTTGGGAGAAGACTGGTAAAGACTGAGAGACGAACAAGAATTAAAGATGCAAACTCTGTTATGATGGCTGCTTGTTTAAATAGATTAGCCTTTCTAGTTTTCCTTTCCTCACCTGAAAAAACAAATTAAAACTCCAAGCATACCAATGTGTTCAGCCTTTCTGAACTGCATGGTATCCCCGATGCCTAGAACTCCGCATGATGAACCAAATATCTTCCACAGACAACTGTGGAAAGAGTAAAAGGATACCTCAGTGGTTTCTCAGGAGAATCGGAGGAAATGTGGTTTATAATATAAAGCACTGCCAATAACAGAGAAAGACTTTCGTCATTTGTCAATCATAGGAGCCTTGGTGATTGGACTGACAATAATAACCATAATTTATTGAGGCACCTTGCTAAGTGTGCTGATCTACACAGTGACCCTATAAGGAAGACATTATCACCATTTTATAGATGACAGAGCATTTCAGCAGCTCTGTGGGATAGAAGCAAGGCTGGAAAGGATTGAGAGATAAGCAGGAATTAAAGGTGCAAAGTAAACTCTGTCGTGACAGCAGCCTGTTTAAATAGGTCACCCTGTGTGAGAGAGCTCAACCGGCAGAGACAGAACCTGTCAAGGAAAACAGTTAAGGCACAGGGGATGGGGAAACAGAAAGGAAATCAAATTTCTCGTCTTTATGCCTTTTTTCTCTTGAGTTACTTTCAATGTCACATTGATGGCCTCCATTTAATTGATTCTTTTGAGTCTCTGTACTTGGAACATTGAGATGATAGAAAAGCCACTCTTTGGAAAACTCTCTAGACAAGATCTCTGTGGGAGAAAGGTGGTCTTTCTTATTTGCTGTTAACGGAAGTACCTGTAAAGATTCCAGCTGGGTTTGGGGTTCCAGATGGAAACAAGCTCCATCAGAAGCAAGTCCCTGGAGCATTTCAGTACATCTGCCTTTCCCTCAGTTGATCAGGGGCAAGAGGAGGGAACTATCTGGGGGTAGACCTGTGAAAAGGAGCCTTTGAACAGTTTCCTATGACTCCACTTCTGGAAGCTGGAACTCAAGTGTTTATGTGGCTCTTTCTTGGAGTGGTGCAGCAATTCTTAACCTGTGGGTCACGACGCCCTTCGGATCCCTTTATCTCCAAAAGTGTTTACATTATGATTTATAACAATATCAAAATTGCAGTTATGAAGTAAGCAATGAAAATAATTTTGTGGCTGGGGATCATCACAACATGAGGGACCATATTAAAGGGTCAACACCTTAGGGAGGTTGAGAACCACTGGAAGACATAGATGCCTGAATCAGAGATTGAGCCGCTTTCTGCTTTCCGCCATTTTGTTGATGTGAGCTGGACTCCTCTGCATATCCACCTTGCCAGACAGTTTCCACAACTGAGGAAGATTATAAACAAAAGGGTCATTAATCATTCTAAGGAGCACACAATGCTTAAAGTTATGCCTTTTGTTTGAAATGGAAGACAGCAATATTATTTGTTTTCTGGGAGGCAGAAAACCACCAGCCATGTTCTGTTGGTGAGCCCAGATCCCCATGCTGTGCGGGGGAAAACGCGTAAGTACTCAGCCACCCGTGTCTATTTCTGTATCTCTGTTAGTTTCCACCAGTTTACGTCCCCTGCAGCCTTGTCTCCCAGTTTCTGTTTTTCATCAGCTCTTTTCAGCTCTAAATTTTCTTATTCTTTAGTCGTGGCTGTTTGGTTGTTGATAAAGATGCCTGCTAGGGATTGGCAGGGGCCAGTGAGTAGACAGAAAGCCTGGTTTGTGCGTTTCTCACTCGGAATATTGGAGAATAAAGCAATCACGGGTCTACTTTATTCTAATTGCTGCTTTAAACTTACAGCTGCCTCATTGCTCCCGTGACCTTCCTTGTTCTGAGCTGTGCTAACATCCCCCCACCCTGTGACTTGTAAGTGCCCACTGCCCCCTGGCCACCCCCAGGTCGGTTTGCTCTGAAGCACTCACTGCACTGTGCATCTCGGCTCCAGGTGGCAAAGGGTTAACAGTCCCCAGCGCCTACTGAGTTGTAAAAGGAACTGCTGAAGCTGATCAATGACCACTGTTAAGACCTGGAAACCAATTATAAACCTGAAATTTGTGATGAACAAAGCCCTGAAACACTAGGATGAAAACTACTGAATTAGTCCAGTTCATTAAAATCATTAATAGTCATGAAATGAAAACCACCAGAGTCCAAAAAGGCTTAATGCTCTATCCATATTAATTAGATGGGAGCAAACCTGAACTGAAAAGCAGCACATGCTTTGTAGAATTAGCAATTGGTCTCTACAGACTACACAGATCTCTATTAAAATTCAGTTTAATTAAAATTGATCACGTTAAGAAACTGATGTGGTTAATTAACTGAATTCCTGGACTTCTTTTCATTCGTTTCACAGATGCCTTATACACCCGGTTCGTGGATGACACCGTGTTGCACAGAGCAAATCCAGTTGCAAAGGTTAACTCTCTGTGTTCCTGGAGCTGCCTCAGGCAAAGAGGAGGGGAATGGAAGGGCGAGATGAAGCCCTGCTTCTTGGAGAAGCCAAGCCAGGCTAACCTCGGGGAGATCCAAAGCCCTATTCCTAGGGTCTCAGTCCAGGTGGGCTGCTTGGTGCTGAAAAGGTTCTTGCTTCCAAGCTGCCGCGTGAGGAGAGGTTCTTTCTTTCAGGCTGTTTTTCGGAAAGAGCTGAGAAATACTGCCGAGAACCGAGAGTCACTCTAACGTCAACTCAGGGCAGTGCAGAGCTGATGTGGGGCTAATTAGGGGCCACACAGTCAAGTTTTAGGTATCTTTGTTTCATATTCTATTTGTCTCTGAAGTAATTTTGTGTTTTGTTCATTTGCAGCATGGAGAAAAGGACGTTTCTAGATTTTGAGTGTAGGGTGTAGGGAGCGAAGCATAAAACAATGGTGGTCTCTCTGCCTTGAACTTGGGTGACCGCTCCTAGCCAGGTCTACACCTCCTTACCCCCAGGTCCACCAAGTACATTACTGTCAACTAATCCTTCTGAAGAACATTGTTTACCACATCACACACACATTCAAAACTCACCACTGACTCTTTGAAGCCAGCAGGATGAGAACTGCATTCCGTAGATGGGGTCTCAGGGCTCGCCATCATCTGGCCCACACTCTCTTACCTTCTTTGCCTCCTGCTTTCCTTTGTTCAGCCAAACTGGCTCATTCACTAGTTCCCTCTTTCTCTTAGAAGCCCATCTGTTCAACACTCCCACCTCCCTGACACACTTAAAAAAATCTTTAACCTACCAAAAATTTCTTTCTTGCTATAGCCCCCTTGTGTAGGATCTCAACTATCTCTTGGCACCTAATATCTAGAGTCCACACTGATGATTTGTGTGCCTATTTGGGCAAGGCAGAGGTCACATCCAGTATCTCACTGAATCTGAATGAGCCTCCAACATAATGTGCATTCAAGCAATGTTTGATAAGAATAGAGATAATGCTAACATTTTGATAATTTCTTGCCAGTTAATTTTTCTTTTCCAGAGAGAAGGTTTGAGCCTTTTCTTCTACTGAACTGTCAGAAGTATTTGATAGTTATTTACTAGTACCAATAACAATAATAATAACAGTAGTAATGGCCTTAGATGGCAGTTATTAAACCCAGGTCAAGCACTGTACAATAGACTTACATAAGGAACTCACCCCTCTCATTATTACCAGGGAGTTCTTCGTCCTCCTTCCCAGCATTATCTTTATCTTTTGTGTCTACAATTCTGTCTTCTCATTTCTAATTCTTGTATATTTTTGTTTCCAAATTAGGCTTCACAGGATTTTGCATTTTGTGCTGGCTAGTTTTATGGCATGTAGATACAAATTTGAGTCATTTTGGAAGAGGGAACCTCAACTGAGAAAATGCCCTCATGGTGCATTTTCTTGGTTGATGATAAATGTGGGAGAGCCAATCCGTGGCCTGGTGGTCCTGGGTGCTATAAGAAAGCAGGCTGAGCAAGCCATGAGAAGCAAGTCAGTAAGCAGCACTCCTCCATGGCCTCTGTATAAGCTTCGGCCTCCAGGTTCCTGCCTGGAGTTTCTGTGCTTACATCCCTGGATGATGGACCACAAGCCATAAAGTGAATTTACCCTTTCTTTCCCAAGTTGCTTTTGGTCATGTTATCATAGTAATTAGAAACCCTAACTAAGACAGCTCTATTATTTTACTTTTCAGATCTTTTCAAAGATGCAGCTTTTGAGCACACATATTCTTTTTCTCTTTATATACTCAGCTTTAACTGTACACACACACACACACACACACACACACACACACACACACACAAGTGCAGGTGTATACGTGTACAAGCATATGGAAATCACAAGACAACCTCATCTGTAGTTCTTCAGGTACAACCCACCTTATTTGTTTCTTTCTTTGTTTTTTGTGACAAGGTCTCGATTGGCCTGAAACTCACCCAGGAGACTAGGCTAGCTGGCCAGTAAGCTCCAGAGATCCACAAATCAGTCACTTCAGTACTGGAAATACAGATTTACAACACCACACCCAGCTGTTTGAGGCAGATACTGGGAGCTACCTACAGGTCTTCATGCTCACAAGGCAAGAACTTTACTTACTGAGGCATCCCCCAGCCCTTAGTCTTAGCTTTTAGCTTCACTAATTTCCACTTACTATTTTGATAGATTTTGCTGTTAATTTCTTCCAATTCCTTAATAATTTAGTAAGTTAAAAAACTCTTAGTACTTATTGAATTCCTTCCTCACCACTTTTCTCTTTTTAAGTCTTTCCCTTTCAATGATAAAGCCATTGAAGACCATACATTTTCCTCTGAACACAACTTTCAGCATGGTCATTCCAATTTTGATGGAGTGTTTTCATTTTTATTCCACTGCCAATCATTTGTAGTTCAGATTTGATTTCTTTATTGATACAGATCCTTTATATATTATCACGTGAGTCTTTAAAACTATGACTTCTTAACTTTATCATGTTATCATACCATAGGCCTTAGATAGATTTTTGATCAAATAGATTAACTTTATACATAATCTGTAGACATCTCCATGATGTATTTATTTATTTATTTATTTATTTATTTATTTATTTATTTATTTATTTATTTATTTTTTTGGTTTTTCGAGACAGGGTTTCTCTGTGTAGCTTTGCGCCTTTCCTGGAACTCACTTGGTAGCCCAGGCTGGCCTCGAACTCACAGAGATCTGCCTGGCTCTGCCTCCCGAGTGCTGGGATTAAAGGCGTGCGCCGCCGCCGCCGCCGCCGCCGCCGCCGCCGCCGCCGCCGCCGCCGCCGCCGCCGCCGCCGCCGCCACCACCACCGCCTGGCCCTTCCATGATGTATTTTTATATTTCAAAGTTACAGACTTGTATTATCCAGTTGTTTTTGGTCTATTTCAACTGTGATCCTGAGACAGCTACATTAAAGGAAGCACTGTTTGGTTGAACTTGCATTTCCTCTGCATTTCTGCCAATCTTGGATTTTTATTCAGTTGCTCCATGTTTTGATGCATAAATGTTTATAATAATTACCTTCTTCTCAGAATTTTTTTTGTTTTTTGTTTTTCAAGACAGGGTTTCTCTGTGTAGCTTTGCGCCTTTCCTGGAACTCGCTTTGTAGACCAGGCTGACCTCGAACTCACAGAGATCCACCTGCCTCTGCCTCCAGAGTGCTGGGATTAAAGGCATGTGTCACCACCACCTGGCTCTTCTCAGAATTTTTAACCTAACCTAATTACCAGGTTATAATGCTGTCAGTCTTTGTGTTTGCCCTTTTTCGTATTGTTTTGCCAATTCATCTTTTCTAAAACTTTTTTATTGTCTGGTTTTTTTGGGTCACATTTTCCCCAAATGTATTTGAATGCAGCTCTTTTAAAGCATTTTATTAGCATATGTAAATGATACAACATTTGAGGTTTTGTCATATCATTTCATGTATGGATATAATGTGGTTTGATCATATTAACCCTCCCATTGCTATTTACCACTCTCTTCCCCCTTTCCATTCCTCTTCCATATCCCTAGTGTTCTTCCCACTGAATTCTCTCTGCCTCTACCATCCCTGTCTCTATCCCTGACTCTCTATGTCGACCTCTGACTCTGTCTTTATCTCTGACTCTGACTCTGCCCCATCTCTGACTCTGACTCTGTCTCTGTCTCTGACTTTGTCTCTATCTCTGTCTCTATATCTCTCACTCTATCTCTATTCCTGACTCTGTGTCTTTCTATGTCTCTATCTCTGTCTCTGCCTCTGCCTCTGTCTCTATCTCTGACTCTGTCTCTGTCTCTATCTCTGACTCTAACTCTGTTTCTGTCTCTGTCTCTATCTCTGATTCTCACTGTCTCTGTCTCTATCTCTGACTCCCTTTATCTCTGACTCTGACTCTATCTCTGATTCTGACTCTGTCTCTGTCTCTATCTCTGATTCTGTCTCTATCTCCATTTCTGACTCTGTCTCTATCTCTGACTCTGAATCTGTCTCTGTCTCTATTTCTGACTCTGTCTTTATCTATCTCTGTCTCTATCTCTGACTCTGTCTCTATCCCTGACTCTGCATCTTTCTCTGTCTCCATCTCTGTCTCTATATCTCTGAATCTGTCTCTGTCTCCATCTCTGATTGACTCTCCCTCTATTTCTCTATCTCTATTTCTTTCTCCCTTTATCCCTACACTCTGGCTATTTCAAACAGTGCCACAGTGAAGAGAGGAATGTTGGCATCTCAGTAACGTTTACCCTCTGTCTCTCAGGTATATACCTAGAGGAGGTATGGCTTGATCACATAGTTCTGTTTTTAATTTGGGGGATCTCAGTGGGCCGATTTCCATACTGGCCGGTGAATAGGCATTACAATCAGCAGTCAATAGATGTTCCTGTCTGTCCTCCTTTCCTACCAACACTTGTTTGTTTTCTTGACGATAGCCCTTTTGACTTGAGTAAGATCAAATCTCAATGTAGTTTTGATTTGCATTTCCCTAATGCCTAAAGATGATGAATAAGTATGAATTTATTGGCCTCATTACATTATAGTTAAAACATTGGGGAAACAGCACCAAGTATACTGAGAGCTGCTGGAGAGAAGGGCCAAGTCATACCTAAAGGCATAGTCATCAGAATAATAGCAGATTTCCCCACAGACATTCTGAAAGCCAAGAGCATAGACTGGTATACTTCAAGCCTGGAAAGAAATTACTGTATTCAGGAAAGTGCCTCTATTACCAAAGGAAAAATAAAAATCTTCCATAAAAAAACACAAACTAAAATAATCCCTGACCACTAAATTACCACTATAGACACTATTTTATGGAATTCCACACACCGACGAGGAAGGCAAACACATCCTCGAGAATACTAGAAAGAATAAATCTCAGTAGAATCACTGATAGCCAAGTGAAGATTACGAACATATAGAACATATCAAACAGCAGACTGCAGCGATTTATGCATACCTTTAAATAAATACTGAGGGTTAGCAATCTCAGTTTTCCTGTAGAAAGAAACAGGCTGGAGGTCTGGATTAAGAAGTGCTTTCAGGGCCGGGCGGTGGTGGCACACCCCTTTAATCCCAGCACTCGGGAGGCAGAGGCAGGCGGATCTCTGTGAGATCGAGGCCAGCCTGGTCTCCAAAGCGAGTTCCAGGAAAGGCGCAAAGCTACACAGAGAAACCCTGTCTCGGAAAAAAAAAAAAAAAAAAAAAAAAAAAAAAAAAAAAAAAAAGAAGTGCTTTCAGGGAATGCCTCTCATTGGCAAAGGCAATCTTAGCATGGCAGGGTGGGAAAAGATGCTGCAATCAACTGGAAAACTACATAAGGAAATATCAGAGGTCTATGTAGGCTTTTGAAAAAAAAACATACTTTCTTTTCTCTTTCATTTCTTTCCTTCCTTCCTTCCTTCCTTCCTTCCGCCTTCCTGCCTTCCTGCCTTCCCTACTTTCTTTCTTTTCTCTCCCCCCCCCCCTTTTTTTTTTTGTGAAAGAGAGATGGCTCAGCAGTTAAGAGCACTGGCTGTCCCTCCAGAGGACCCAAGTTCAATTCTAAGAACCCACATGGTGACTCAAACTGTTTGCAAGCCCAGCCCCAGGAGATATGACACTGTCTTATGGTTTCCGCAGGCACATACATGGTGCACAGACACACACACGGGCAAAGCACCTATACACGTACAACTTGAAAAGGAAAATGAAAGTTCCTCAGAATGTATATTGCACCTTACTAAAATTTACTTTAAGTAATTTATAAAAATAGGCTTCAACAATACTAAGTAAGTAGATGGAAAAAAGTAGATCTAAAGTATAAGAAAAGTTCAGCACCGTTTTTTTTCAGCTCCAAACACAGTTTATGATACATATTGTATCAATTCTTGGTTATTTATTTATTTATTTGTTTGTTTGTTTATTAACTTAATCAGGAAAAAAATATTCCAACCCCTGTAGCTTGACTCCCATGCATTAATTCAGAAGGGAAATGAACTGTATTTCTGCTGCTTCAGTGGCTGGCATCTTTCCTGAAAGCTCTAACTGCATGCCTACTTTTTTCTGTATAATGAAGTCTTCCTGTCTCAAACTTCGCTCATGAAGCTTTGTTTTCTCTTGGCTTTGTCTTCTATCACTCAGTTTCCATCTTTGTTACCTTGGACCACTCAGACTTGGCTATGGGTGGCATTTTTAGCTCAAATTCATTACCAAGTCTTCCCTTGAATATGTCTTTGCATTTCAAGAAGCTTTGAGAAGCTGATGTACTGATGCTTTCAGAGAACTTTTTAGGTATGTGCTTGGCAAGGCTAATTGTTTCTTCATTTTCTTCTATCTTGACTTCTCTGTTGTGACTCATTTTATTTTCGCGAGTCCTTCCTTCCAAGGGAGCACATGAGCACTTAAATTTGCTGTACTCTCTCATGCACGTAAACATCTTCCCAAACTCCTGATAGCCAAGTGACTATAAATCCTTCACTGTAGAGTCAATAGACAGTGTGCCAGTGCAAGAAGGATTGTTTTTCTTTGTAAAATTTGTTGTGATTTCCTTTCAAATAACAGTTGCAACTCAATGAGATTTATTGATCTTAAGACTCAAATTGTCTTTTCCACTGAGGGATTTAAATACTGCCTTCCTTCCATATTGGTGTTGTTTCCTCTTTGTAGATTTTTTTTTTAAAGATTTATTTATTTTATTTTATGTGAATGAGTACTTGTTCACATACATGTATGTATATTATGTGCATGTCTGGTGCCCATGGAGGTCAGAAGAAGATACCAGGTCCCCTGGAACTAGAGTTACAGAGAGTTGTGAGTTGCAGGTGCTGGGAACCAAACCCAGGTTCTCTGGAAGAGCATCAAGTGTTTTAATCACTGAGTCATCTCTCTGGCTTCTAGATTCTCTATTATTCACATTTAGACATTTTTGAAGCCTTCTACCTTTCCCTCACGGTTCCCATCTCTTTGTATTTGTGTAATGCTTTAAAGTACTCATTCCATTTCCTAAGCTTAGACTCTAATTTTCTCATGTGATTTATAAGTCAAAGTGTTAGAAATAGAATCTCTTGCATACATTTCTTACTCTTATTGTCCCATTTCCAAAATTACCTCCTCAGTCTGCATATGAAGCACTTTTCTGGATGATGTGTGTTCATCCCCCTCTTTCTCACTGCTTGGGACTCCTTACATGAACAACAGGTTCTCTTTGCCTACTTTGAGGCTCAGCCTCAGTTCATGGGTACATCCTAAGCACAAACAGCTTCTCTACCCGTGTGGCTAGTCCTCTAGCAGACGGCAAGTGACAGATGTTCTCAAGGAAAGGAGAGAGGGAATCTTCCCCAGTATGCTATTGTATGCTATTGTGAGCACCTAGGCATATGCTCCCTCTTGGAATGCCATAGATCTACAGCACCTATCTCTCTCCAAGAGCATGGAACTCCATATTTTTTATTCAAAATTCTACAAAAATCCATGCTCCCTCCAAGCCCCAAAGAAAAACTATGAACCCAAATTTCTCTGCTTGACTCTCCGGACCCCCAAACAGTTCTTATCCCGCAAGCCTGCTGTAGGTCTGACCTGGGGATGAAGCTATTGGATGGAAACTTCAATTCAAGGACAACAGGCGCATACCCACAGGGATTTCTCTAACATTCCTGGAAGTATAATTGATATGTTCTAAAACATGAAATGTAGCACTCATGTAGAAATGTTCATAAATCATAAATGTCAGTGTAATAAATGACCATCAAACAAACCCTTCTATAAGTTCCACTAAATAATGTTGGCAACATCTCAGAAGGCTCGTATATCTTCCTGCTTTAACACAATACCTTCCTTGCCCTGCTAAAGGTTAAAAAAAAAATTACTAATTTGGGTAGTAATTGTTTTTCTTGTCTTTCTTAAAAAAGTCTTATGCCTTTTATTTGTTTATTTTGAGTTTTATATAAATGAAATCATGCCACAGGCATTCTTTTGTGTTTCACTCCTTTTGTGCTCATAACATTTATTCCTTTGTCTGTCTTCTTGCCCCTGAGTTTTTTAGCTGCCATAGAGTAGTCTAGTGAATGGGCATACCACATTCCTTTGTTCAGTTTTTCATCAGTTGGTGTTGTGTTGATTTTCGTTTAGTGTTGCTCCGGACACTCCCTGTGCATGCTCTGGTTCATGTGTACACACACCAGTTTGTAACATAAAATTAGAAGTAGAATTAAGTGGTGGGGGGTTCAGGAGCCTCAGACAAGGCTTCAGGGCTTTGGCTTTACTAGACAATGTTAAGTTATTTAAAAAGAGGTTGTTCCAATTTATAATGCCCAGAAATTCATTAGCAGTTTATGAGAGTTGCCATTGACCTATGTGTGCCCTTGATCCATCAGGTGGGTGTGTAGTATTATCTCATTTTCCTTTTAATCTGTGTTTATCTGATCAGAAGTTAGCAGCATTTTTCACAGAAGAAAAAACAAGCACAGAGGAGTCCTCTAAAGACGAAGAGAGTGAAAGCAGCGTAGATGGATGGATGGAAAGTTTTGGATGGGTCATCTTCCTAACACCCCAAGAGAGGTGCTAACACCCCTATTTTACTGATGGGGAGTTGAGACTTAGAGAAAAGCTGCTTCATAGAGAGCACATATCTCCCCCAGACTGAAGGTCTCCCCATCACTGAGTCCTTACTAACATGCTAAGGAGAGCAGCTCTGTGGATGGCAGTCCACGAGCTGGAGTTACTAATGGTGGGCAGTCACAGCAGGAAGCCCTGGCACTTGTCAGGGAATTTCACAGGGAGTCAGACAGGTGCAGCTTTCAAGGCTCCCTAGCTGAGGTTTCAGAAGAGCAAAATGTCAGACAAATCAAGACCTGGTCTGAGCTTTGCCGTGAAGATTTGTGTGTGGTGGCTCCTAGATATAAGTGTAGGACTTTGCCTTTAATTTTAAGACTATTTAATTTTTAATATCTGAAATAAACACACTTTGCCACCAAGTATTGTGAAATTTACAAATCTACAAAGATAAAGCTAAGACTCACTTGATCGCACTAGGCAGAAATAATTATTATTATTTCTTCATTATAATCCTTCACTATTTTTCTCCACATAGGAAAATGTATAAGCAGAATTGATATCAGATTGTACAGGCTACTTGGTAACTTAGTTCTCTAAAGATAAAGAACACTCTTTATATATATATATATATATATATATATATATATATATATATATATATATTACATTTTGTGTGTGTGTGCACTTGAATGTGGAGGTCAGAAGACAACTTGTGGAAGCTGTTTCTCTCTACCCTATGTATCCCAGAAACTGAACCAGAGTCATTAAACTAGGCACGTTTACCTGATTACACATCTCCAGCCCATGAAACAATTTTTAACATTAAAAATTCTTTAGTACAGGAGTTTGAGGAGTAGATCACTTTGAAGTTGTAGTATGTTTTATATTTCAAATAACTCACTCCACTGTTGTGCCTGTTACCTTTCTTTTCAACTGGAAGCAAGCTGGAGTCATCTGAGAAGAGGAAACCTGGACTGAAGGATTGTCTCTATTAGATTTGCCTGCAGGAAAGTCTGTGAATTATTTTCTGGATTCATGATTGATGTGGGGTACTCCAGCCCACTGGGAGTGTTGTCACCCATGGACAGGCAGTCCTGGTTTGGATAAGAAAGCGGCTGAGCAAGTCAGGGAGAACAATCCAGTGAACAGAGTTCTTCCAGGCATTCGCTTCAGTTTTCATGTCCAAACTTCTGCTTTGGATTCCTGCCTTGACTTTCCTTCATGAGCGATAGTAAGCTGTAGGCTGAAATAAACCCTTCACCACCACCACCCACTGCAATGTGCCTTTGTCCTGGTGTTTATTACAGCAAGAAAGAGGCCACATTTCTCATTTTTTCCCTTAATATTACTAGAAGTATGCATGGCTATAGACCATAATTCACAAAATCATGTTTGGAAAACACATCATAGCTGTGTTGTTTCTTGAGATCAATTCAAATTTGATTCCAAGTCCTAGAAACTCAAACTAATGGAATATGAGATTTTCTCTTAGAGCTTTTTCCAGATGCTGGTCTAATACTTGATAGAGAGGAAAGAAGAAAAAAGGCACATTCACTTTATGGCACCACGGTGAGCATAGACTGCATGCAGCATTGGACAAACCCCTGCATCCCTTGAAGTCAGATGATTCTCGACTTGTATGCCACCCTTCAATACCACTGGGAACCCTAGTGTATGGCATCCAGTCTTTCCCGGGACCCTACTGGGTTGTCTGAACTCTTGTCACCTCAGTGTTGCCAAGGAGACGTAGGTACCTACTGCTTCATTGGGCAAGGAAAACTCCTCTTTACTTTCCTCCATCTTCCAAAGCTCTCACACTCTTACATTGCATAGGCCTTTCAGTGACTTTAGCTTTTTCATGAGATGGGACACATTCTTGATTCTAAACGACCTCAGCTTTTCACTGTAGGATGAACATCTCTTGGGGCAAAGGAAGAGCAAAGATTTGTCAATTAACTGCATTAAGAGAATCACCTTTAATCCCCACTTCATAGTTTCCTTGCAATGTCTGAAGCATTTAGCGAGGTCTGATTGCTCGTCCTCACTGTCAACATGGCCTAGATTTTAGAATCACTTCAGAGACCCACTTGCAGGTATGTCTGTGAACGCTTGCCCAGAGAGGTTTAATTGAAGAACAAAGACCCACTCCAAATATGGGTCGGGGGCTCAGCCTGAATTACAGCAGAAAAAGATGCAGGAAAGTCAAAACAAAGGCTTCTGTCCTCAAGTGACTTTTCTTAGATATCTTGTCACATCACACAGACAAAGCTATGAACTCAGAAGGTAATTTCTATCTCATGGTAGAGATAGACCACAAGTAATAATAGCATGAGGTTAAACACGGTGAAAGTGGAGTTTTAAAAAAGCTGGACCACAGGTATGGAGAGAAGCCCTAATGAAATGAAGGGCACCAGTTCAGAGGACAGAAAATAAAGCTTGAGAGCAAGAGTTGAAAGTTCCAAGTAGAGGAACAGAGGACTAAACCAAAGGATAGAGATGGGAAGTCAGAAGACAACTTGACGCCTTCTTCTCCAAAGTGGGGTCCAAGGACCAGAAGTACTAGCTTGAGAACTTTCTAGAACTCAAGAGTATTGTGTTGGTAGAGCTTGGGGGAGCAGGAGATCCCAGCTGGATCAAGAACAGAGAAGGAGAACAAGGAATAGGAGACCCATGGTAAATGAAGACCACATGAGAATAGGAAGAAGCAAAGTGCTAGAGAGGCCCACAGAAATCCACAAAGATACCCCCACAATAGACTGCTGGCAATGGTCAAGAGACAGCCCGAACTGACCTACTCTGGTGATGGGAAGGACAAACACCCTAATTGTCATGCTAGAAACCCCATCCAATGACTGAGGGATCTGGATGCAGACATCCACGGCTAGGCCCCAGGTGGAGCCCCGGGGGTCCAATTAGCGAGAAAGAGGAGGGTTTGTTATGAGCGAGAACTGTTGAGACCAAAGTTGGATAAAGCACAGGGACAAATAGCCAAACGAATGGAAACACATGAACTATGAACCAATGACTGAGGGGCCCCCAACTGGATCAGGCCCTCTGAATGGGTGAGACAGTTGATTGGATTCATCTGTTTGGGAGACATCCAGGCAGTGGTACTGGGTCCTGTGCTCATTGCATGAGTTGGCTGCTTAAAACCTGGGGCTTATGCAGGGTTGCTTGGCTCAGTCTGGGAGTAGGGGACTGGACCTGCCTGGACTGAGTCTACCAGGTTAATCCCAGTCCTCGGGGGAGGCTTTGCCCTGGAGGAGGTGGGAATGGGGGGTGGGCTGGGGGGAAGGGAAGGGGGGCGGGAGGGGGGGGAACAAGGGAATCCGTGGCTGATATGTAGAACTGAATTGTATTGTAAAATAAAATAAAATAAAAATTAAAAAACATTGTGTGAAATTCTCAAAATATTAATAAAGCATTATAATTAGAAAAAAAACTTTCTTCTAAATATTTATGTTTCTACCCACAGACACTGCTTCCTGCCTCTGCCACCATGCTTTTCTTGTCACGATGGACAACATCCTCAAATTATGACTCCTCAGTTTGGCCCACACCAGGTGGCTCACAATGGCCTGTAGCTCCAGTTTCAGGTGTCAGAAATCCTTTTCGGACTCCTACAAGCACCTGTATGCACCTGCTCATACACAGCAATAAAAATAAAACAAATCTTTAAAAAAAATATGTGTGAGGGATTCAAATAGCTACTCAGAGAAGAGACCCACTGATATCCAACAGGATAGGGAGCCTGAGAAAGAAGACTTGAGAGAGTGAGGTTGATCAAACAGGAAGAGAATATGGAAGGCTAGAGGCAGAGCCTTTCAAATGAGAACATCCCCAGGCATTACCATGAGCTGGGAATTTGAATATTCCTACAGGTCAAGGTGCATATTTTCATTATTTTCCTTAACCACATGTTACTGCGTTTAAGCTACAATATTACAGATGAGAAATGTCTGAACAAGGAATAGGCCAAATGGTTTTTAATTCCCCAACAGCAAAACCCTGTTAGTACCTTGCCCTGTGTCAGCAAAATAATTGTGGTTCAAGTGAATGTAAAGCACTTCCATTCAATCTTCTCCCTTCTCCCTAAGGCAAATGCTTTCTTATCATGGAGAAACAGTACTCCACAAACTGTCAGACTGCATCAAGAGAGTTGAAGAAGAATTATAAAGCCAGGCTAAATCAAGGCCTCAGCTGGGAATGTAAAATTCTCCTGAAGGTGAGCTTTCTCTAGCCCCGTCCCTGCTGGGAGCCTTCACTGATGCTACTGTGTCAATTCTGGGGGAGAAGACACAGCATTTCTTCAGGAAGAAGAATACATTTCTTTGTTGCAAGAAGCAGGGGTCTTTACTGGCTAATCCAGTGTAAAAATAATGTGTTAGCTAAAAAGGTCTTTGGTGGCTCAAAAATAAAATAAAATAAAATAAAGAAAGAAAATGACAGAGAATTCTGAGAAGAGCCAGAGCCAGTCTTTGGGATAGGAACTGTAGTGATGATCGGATCTGGCTGTTTTCTATGTCCTACCCTCCAGGAGCCACTTCCCAGAAACAAGTATTTGACTGGCTGATCGGAAGCCCAGGACCTTAGTCAACTGTGACACCCTGATCAATGATTTGCAAAGCCCGACAGAGTTTCCATTGCAACAAACAAACAAAACACAGAGAAAAGAAAATAAAAGAAGTGATGCCAGGATGTGGGAAAAATCTATAGCTGTATAATTAGCATGTTTTTAAAATCATGCATCTAAAGACTCTCCTGGAGTTTGTTGTACAGTCACATGTCAATGGTGGGACTAGAGCACACAGCTTCTTGCACTCTGAAAAAGGAATGGCCCATAGGGTGATGGGTGCTGGGGCAGGAAAAGCTTGAAGGCACACCCCCCTGGGTGACATCGAGAGAAAACGGGAGGACTGAATAACTTTCCAGCCTCTTCCTATTCATGTTTAATGTTATTCATGAAAACCATACAATTAGACAAGAATCCAAGCAAGCTGCTTCTTGATCATTCAGCCTGTGGCTGTGAAAGTGAGTGCATTTAATTTCCCAGAAGACCTTCTGCATGCATCAGGGTTGCTCTTTTAAAGATGAGTAATAACAGTTTTTCACATCTGTCCAGCAGTTGTTATTGTAAAAAAAGAATCATCCCACTTGCAGGTCCTGTTCTCTCCTCAGGAGATTCTGATTTGAGGAGTATGGGTTGGGGTCAAGTGACCGCTAGTTCAGAAAAGGGCTTATGTATGTGCATCTGCTCAGGCTGCTTATGCTCTGAACAGCTATACCATTCACACTGGAGGCCTGGGGAGGCCCAGATGTCCAGTGAGGGAAGTTGGGAGTCTGTGAGACACCAAGAAGCATTGAGCACAATGAATTGGGAAGTGGGAGTCCTTCCCATGGGTGCTTAAACTCTATGCTTTCAAGTATCTTGCATGTTAACCAAAACCTGTTTGCTGGACAAATTCTGCTCTCCTAGACTCTATAGGTCTTAAGTATGACTGATGTGAAGACGGCATTTGTCTTACTCATAGAGCTACTAAGATTCCACTGCCCTTTCACAAACAAAAATTAAGGAGGAGCTTTGACAAAGCTGCTGAATTTGAACACAGATCTGCTAGACTATAAACGGGAGTGCTTTTAGACACTCTCAAGGACTTTTCAGTCTGTTTGTTTATTTTTGATTCCTCTCTGTGCTGTGATCTGCATGAACAACATTCTTTTCAAATGTGATTTTGTCTGTTCAATCATGAACAGGTCAGGAAGAAAAGCCTCGCTGTAATTATTTAAATCTGTGAGCCGTGTGCAAAGCAAGGAGACTCTTCAGAGTTTCAGATTATGAAACACATGACTTGGCACAGTGTTATGTAGAATTACTGTAGGTCTCTTGAAGATGGCCCAGTTTGCATAGGTTTCTTCATAAGAGTCAGTTGATTGGGAAACACAATGTATTTGGATTCTCAGTTCCTTAGTGAAACAAAAGATGAATTCCTTGTAACAGTTCGCAAGTTAATTATTGATCATGGCCAAAGCCTCTGGGAGTTGTCATGACACAGATTAAAACAGCGCCTTAAAAATAAGGGGGGGTAGCTATTTCAAGGCAAGCTTTGAAGGGGCATGGTAGAATCCTCTCTGTGATTGAGAATTCTAGTCCTACCGTACACAAAGTGTCACCAGAACCCTGTGATGTTTGAGTTGCAGAATAGAGGTTAGGTTAGAGGTTCACTGGGCAACTTCTGGCCTCCACTGAACAAGACTTGCTTCAGAGAGTCTGATATGGCCTCACCTAACTTAAAAAGTGATTGACAAGCAACTGTCATGTTTGTGAGTTCAGCTGTGTGCCACCCTGGCCCCTGAAAAGATGGTCTCAGCTGGGCTGGTATACACCCTGGCACAGAGGGGTAGACAAAGGAAAGCCAGCTGTAGCTGGAGATTTCTCCAGTCCTGCTGGAGCCCACAGCCTCAGACCCAAGTAAACACACAATGACTTATATTACTCATAAACTGTATGGCTGTGGCAGGCTTCTTGCTATCTAGTTCTTATATCTTAAATTAACCCATTTCTATTAATCTATAAGTTGCCACGTGGCTTGTGGCTTACCGGCACTTTAAATCTTGTTTCTCATGGAGGTGGCAGCTGGCAGTGTCCCCTGACTCAGCCTTCCTGTTCCCAGAATTCTCCTCTTTCTTTGTCCCGCCTATACTTCCTACCTGGCTACTGGCCAATCAGCACTTTATTTATTAACCAATCAGAGCAACACATTCACAGCATACAGATATCCACAGCACCCAGCTGCTTCCTATCACCAGGCAACACTGCTTGAGGCCTGGGGGAGGGGCTAGAGTGTAGAGAGGGCTAGAGGTAGGCAAGGTAAGAGGTGTTGGGGTTGGAGGTTGAAGGACTGAGTCTATGTGACTGGGAAAATTCTCAAGCCTGCTAGGTAAGGCTTTTCAGGTACAGTTGACTGCAGAGGACTGCCCATACCCCTGTAAGTACCCCTCTCACCTCACTCTGTAGGGAAGCCCAATAAACTCATTGATTGCCCAGACTGGACTTCAGAGCAATGGTGCTTGGTTTGTTGTTGAGACCTAGGGAGGAGAGGTAGATGTTGCTCTCATCTTCCCCAGGGAAGGAGTTTTAGCAACACAGAGATTATAACACAAGTGTGCAAGCACATCAGATGAAGTGGGGTTGGGCATGTGGCTCAGTCGGCAGAGTGCTTGTTGAGCATGCACCAAGCCCTGGGTTTGATCCCCAGCACTGTGTGGTGGCTCAAGCCTGTAATCCCAGCATTCAGGAGGTGGAGGCAGGAGGATAAGAAGTTCAAGGTCACCCTCTGCTACACCTCGGATTTGAGGCCAGTCTGGGGTACATAAGGAAACATCTTATAATGGATGAGCTGTAACTCAAGTTAGGGTGCTTTTAAAAGTAAAAAATCAACTGTAAAGATTATTGACAATTTACAAAAAGAAAGAAAGAAAGGAACCAAATGGTGAATAGACCTGAAAATTCTTCCTTTTACTAGCATCAAAATAAATGCACATTAAGATACAAATAAGAGAAAATGTTTCTTCCATCAAACCAGTAATTTTAAAAGTCCTATTTCAGGGTAGAAAGCATTCAGTGAAACAGATTCTGAAATAACGTGTATGGAAAGAGAATGTGCCACAGTAATTTGGGGAAGCAATTTGGCATTCATGTCAAGACTTTAACCTTTTCCTTCCTTGTACTATAAATAAAATATTGCAGGTTCAGGACAATTTTAATTTATAATAATTGTATTGTGAATTCACTGTAGTATTTTTTACAGTAGAAAAATCGCCTGTTCTTTACATAGAAACCTATCGGTTAGAGCTTAGGTTAAATAACTCATCAAGGCTTTTTGGAAACAGAGAAAACCCAAATATTCACCCCTTAGCTCTCTCATTCTGATACCCTTGAGAAATGTGTGTGAGTGGGGACTTTCTGCATACAGCAACCACTCTCTAGCACCCTACAGCCGGGGGTCCGCTAAATCCGTTGCATTCTGTCCCTATCTCCCTAGAGTTATCTTCCGACCTCACAGGTTGAATGCTCAGTCCCACAAGATACCTTTGCTCTCCACATACCCCTTGCAAGCAACTGTCACATCTGCTTTTATCTGCTTAACCATGAATCAGATGCACCACATCCAGGATCGTTCACAGAACCCGGGGAAACACCGTGTCTATTCATTTATTAAACAGGATGTCAGAGAGGACTAGAGAATGGGAGGTTGGGAAGAGTGGGACGCTTCTGCAAGTTCTCCAGGTGAACTACCTTCTGGAAAGCTGCATGTGTTCAGTCACTGAATACTGTGCTTTGGGGTTTCTATGGAGACTTTATTACATATGCATGATTGATCCGATCCCATCATTGACCATCGGTGAGCAGTCTAACCTTTGGTTCTTGTCCCCTTTTTAGAAGATGCAAATCCCAACTCTCATGTCATGTCTTGGCCTTTCCAGCAACCAGCCCTCATCCTGAAGCTGTCTAAGATCCCAGCCACCAATCCTGTCATTAGCATACAGATGGCACTCTTATATATCTCTAGAGAGCCCAAGAAGTTTTGGAGCTTTAGTTCAAGAAATGGGACTGAAGACCAAATACATGTTTGATAGTATTACAAGGTTAAGTCCATGTGAGGAAAATAGTATTTCATTTCAAAAATCAAATTTCACTGGGCGGCGGTGGCGCATGCCTTTAATCCCAGCACTCAGGAGGCAGAGCCAGGTGGATCTCTGAGTTCAAGGCGAGCCTAGTCTACAGAGCGAGATCCAGGACAAGCACCAAAACTATGCGTAGAAACCCTGTCTCGAAAAACAAAAAACAAACAAACAAAAAATCAAATTTCAAAGAAAATTAAGCATTTTGGAAAAAAGTCCAATGTGTTAAAAATGAGGAAGGATAAAATATGTAAAAAATGCTACTGATTTTTTTAAAAATACATGTTTTATATTACTTTGCTTGAGCTTCCAAAACAGAAGAGTACAGACTAATGACTGAAAGAACAGAAATGCACTCTTTTCTAGTTTTAGTAGTTGGAAGTCCAGAATCAAGTTACCAACAGCACAGGAGTTCAGTGAGGTTCTCTTCCTGATGTGCAGATGGTCAAGTCCCTTGGTCTGCTCTACACTCTCACATGGACGTCCCATGTGTTCACACACAGACATGCAGATGATCAAGTCCCTTGGTCTGCTCTATAGTCTCACATGGACTTCCCATGTGTTCACACACAGAGAGGCAGATGGGCAGATGATCGAGCCCCTTAGTCTGTTCTATATTCTCACATGGACTTTGCATGCGTTCACATACTTCAGGCTTCTTATTCTTTAAAAACAGCAGGGATTATTGGGCTTAGGACCTTCTCTCACCACCTCATTCCACTTGAATTACCTTTTTAAAGGGCTCGTCTCCAAATAAAGTCATATTTGGAGCCGAGACACCAACAGATGAACTTCTGTGGGGACACAGTTTCAGTCTGTGACGTGTTTTATCGTCTGTTGTGGTAAGTTCTTTGTGCTATGACAACATACCTGACACCGTATTTCTGAGTTCTAGGAGCTGGGAAGTCCAAGATCAAGGTGCCTGCCGGTGATGCTAAGGGCTCAGTTACTGCTTCTAGATTGATGTCCTGAAAGCTGCATCCTCTAGGGTTAAGGAGTGCTGCTCCTTACAGGGCAGTCAAGGGCAATAGGACTAATCCGCTCCCCAAACCCTTGTTGTGGACTTGATTCATTCACAAAAGTACAGTTTTAAGTAATGGTTAGTATTGACTGCCGACACCTCTGAGAATTACCTGGGAAGAGAGTCTCAATGAGGAATTACCTAGATCAGATTGGCCTGTGGGCATTTCTATGTGTGTTTTTTTTTTAATTGGGTTAAGTAAGATGGGATGAGGCCCCCTCCCCAGTGTGAGTGGCATCACTTCCTAAGCTGACCGTGAACTTTGTAGAAGTGGGAAAGGGGCAGTGAGTGAAGAGGTGTGCATGCTTTCATTCTTTCTTTGGTCTTGACTGTGGATGTGACTAGCTACTTTAACTAAGTTCCTGTCTTGACTCTCCCACAACGACAGACTATAACCTGGAATTATAAGCCAAATAACTCCCTTTTCCCTAAGCTGTTTTGACCAGGGTATTCTGTTACAATAACTGGAAAGAAAACAACAACCTTCATGACTTAGGTTCCCTCTGTTAGGCCCTACCTCCCAGCACTGCCCAATTGGGGATTAAGCTTCGAACACATGACTTTGAGACGGACCATTTAAATCACCGCAGAGTCATAAAGGAGAGCTGAGAATGAAATGCAGTGAAGTCCTATTGGGGAAAATTATAAAGGCCACTCCACGTAGTTAAAAGGAAGATTTATTTAGTGGATGACTTACAAATGAAAGAATGGATAGGTCGCGGGGGTCTGGGGAAGGCGTCTAGCAATCCAGCGGTGTTCTCTGGAGCTCTGCACAATCAATCTCCACCATCCAGGGTCCAGGCGCAGAGAGAGCGCACCCCGAGCGAGCGCTTGCCCATCCAGCTCTCAGGTTTCCAGCACCTCCCCTCGCCCCGCCTCGTAGGCGTGACAGTTGCCAGAGTCTCAATGGGGGTTGGAGCTTCCAGATCCAAGCTGGAATGACTACCCACTACATCTCCCCCTTTTTGTCTAAATAAGAAGGTTCTAAACTAATACAAGACTATATACAAAGGAATGGTTATCAAATATTGTCCAGAAATAATGAGGGATAATGACCTAGATAAGATGTAACTACAACCAATGCAAACAATATCAAGCAAGAAACACATTCTAAAATCCAGAGAAGTATAGAGCATAGGTAAACGGCATGTTATAAAGATCATTCAAAGGTGTCCTATCCTAAAGAACCTGAATCTAATACTTAATATGTTCTATCTAAGATATTATATATACTAAGTTGTAACTATAACTGCTAGTCTTCAATCCCATCAAAGACCTGAGAAGGAATATAATGGTACTTGAGAAATGGTAGACGGATGCAAGCAACTTCGGGAGTCTTGCAAGAGTAGACCAAGACAGCTGGCAGCCTGGACAGTCACCTAATGTTTCTCAGCATTGTTGGTGCATTCAAATTGGCTACAGGCCTAGAGTATCTGACAGACCATTTTCAGAAGCAGGATTTCTGAAAGACCATCTTACCCTGTCTTGGCAGAGTACAGTGGTCGCTTTCCTTGTGTCCCGCTTGTCCAGAAAGGACAGCATTGCATTTGTACTGTCAGCCATCAAGGCAAGGGCAGTTCTTTGCCCCGTAGGCCATTTTGTGCCAAAAAGACAAGCTTCCAAATGGAAATGTCTTAGAAGCCCAACATTCTCTCGGGATCAATTGGTGCAGCCAGGAGCAATTGTGCCTCACGTCAACAGAATTCTAAGTTATTTAAATGCCATATTCTCTAGGTCTATGAAGTGTTTGAAGATTACCTGTCCATCTGACCTATGTATCTGTAAATCTGGATAACCTAACTAACGTAACTATAGAGATGACAGGCATAGGCGACTATAAATCTATAAATCTTATCTACCGAAATAACCTAAGGACTAAGGCTTCACATAAATAAGGTAAACAGTCTATAAGCAAATGTATGGTGAAGAACGATGACTTCAAAATTGTGACAATACACAAGATATTTATAACAGAGGTAGGAATATATAGTACGATATGCAATATGACAATAATCTTAAATATATATCAATATACCAAATATCCTAACAGAAGTAGAACATATATAAAGTATGACAGATATAAATTTACATTTGTATCAATATAAAAATGTTTCAAATAAGAGTAGAAATATATGTACATTATAACAAATATAGTTCTGTATTTGTATCAATATACAAATTATCTTAAACAGGAGTATAAAAATAGTTTACATTTGTATCAACATATAAGAATCTGTAACAGTACAAATTACAGTGCAAATTGTCTAAGGTTGCTATTTTACCAAGTTTGTTTACTAGTATATACAATGATTTACCATCATATCTTATACCTATCCGTTCCATTTCTTCCGCCCCCCCCCCTTTTTTTTTTTACAATACTGAGTTAATATTTTCTTCCACCCCCAACCCTACAACCGTCATCCATAACCCTGAGAATTATGAAACCTAAGGGAGAAGGGGCGTCGTTTTCTTAGAATTGCTTCCTGCCGTTTAGGGGGTGATGTTATCTCTGTTGGGTACTGTGAGAAAGCTCAGATAGTTAAATCTCAGTTAGACTAACTGTAGGTTCTGCAGCAAGTTTTAGAGTAATGGGTAAGATTGTCTGAAATTCTGGCAAGAAGTGTAGTATGATGATGATTACCATGGCATCATTCTGGATTGGGTAGAGTTGTTGTTGTTGGGGCCCCATCTTCCTTCTTGTGACTTCTGAGATTGCTATTGGGAAAACTTATTTGTTATCAAAAATGGGAGGTTTGGATTTAAAGAGGACATAGCATGTAAGAAAGGATTCTGAGAAATCAAGAGTAAGCATGGAGAGAATTAGAATTAGAAGACAATGGTCCCTTTTATTGGTTTCCTTCTGTCTCACACCAGAGGGCTCTTCTGATGTGGGACTGAAGAATCTCTTAAACTTTTCTTTTAGCAATATGCTTGGGTTTAGAGAAGGAGTGAGCCAATTCCATCTCCAAAGCCAGCTTGGCTATAATTGAATTGGAACCACAACTTTTCTAGATTGATAGAGAGAAAGATGTTAGACAGTGAGATTTTACCATGTGTAGATTGGTACCAATAGATTCTTCCTTTCTGCTGTAAACATCCGGATATCCAAGGCCTTATGAGTTTTGGAAGATGGGTATTTCCATTATCCTGGAAAGACAAAAACCGAACCCTACCCCACCCTTTGATTGTTAAATTTTTCTTACAACTTGTAGAGATGTCACATTGGTGGATGATCTTTTACTTCTCTTCATCAAGGGGTTTTTCCTGTTCGAATCGGATTTTTATTAATTTTGTTGGTATCCATAGCTTTTCTTCTCCTGCAGAAACAAAGGCAAAACCCCTTCCCCAACGTAGAACATATCCAGGTTTCCATTCTGAGGTCAGCACATCCTTGAAATAAACTGGTTGGTTTAGCTCAGGAGTTTTGTCTATCGTCCAATGTCTCTCTGCAGCTGTTGTTCCTTTCTCATTAGCATTGAGAAAATTCAAGGTTAATAAAGCACTATGCAGTCTATTTCTAGGAGTCATTGTTACCTGTTGCTGTTTATTTAGCATATCCTTTAAAGTTCGATTGGATCTCTCTATGACTGCTTGGCCTGTGGGATTGTGTGGTATACCTGTAACATGCTTTATATTATAATAAGCAAAGAACTGTCTCATTTTATTGGAGACATATGCTGGGGCATTGTCTGTCTTAATTTGTACAGGTATTCCCATGATGGCCATAACTTCTAATAGGTGTGTAATCACAGAATCAGCCTTTTCAGAACTCATAGGAGTTGCCCATTGAAATCCTGAATAGGTGTCAATGGTATGATGTACATACTTTAATCTTCCAAATTCTGCAAAATGAAACACATCCATCTGCCAAATTTCATTTCTTTGTATACCTTTTGGATTACTCCCTGCAGGTAATGGAGTTTGGTTATAGATGGAACAAGTAGGACATTTTTTCACAATATCCTTAGCCTGTTGCCAAGTGATGGAGAAATCCTTCTTCAAACCTTTGCTATTTACATGGTGTTTCTTATGACATTCTGAAGCTTCTAGTACATTACCTATTAGTAACTGATCAATCTCATCATTACCTTGTGCTAAAGGTCCTGGTAGACCTGTATGGGATCTGATATGTGTTATATATATAGGATGTTCCCTTTTTCTGATGATTTCCTGCAATTGTATGAATAATGAAGTTAATTCTGTATTATCAGGAATAAATTCAGCAGTTTCAATATGTAAAACAACTCTCTCTGCATATTGAGAGTCAGTGACTATATTGAGGGGTTCTGTGAAGTCCATCAGTACCATAAGAATGGCATACAGTTCTGCCTTTTGTACAGAGCTATATGGACTTTGTACCACTTTACTTAAGTCTCCTGATTTATATCCTGCTTTCCCTGATTTATTTGCATCAGTGTAGAATGTGAGGACTCCAGAAATTGGCTTTTGTCGTACAATGTGAGGAAGGACCCATTCAGTCTTCTTTATGAATTCTATTCTCTTGCTTTTGGGATAGTGGTTGTTAATCTCTCCCAAAAAGTTACTGCAGGCTCTCTGCCAGTATTCATTATCTTTCCATAGTGATGAAATTTCCTCATTAGTTAATGGTACTACAATTTCTGCTGGGTCCATTCCTGTCAACTGACGAAGTCTTAATTTACCCTTTTGAATCAAATCAGAGATCTTTTCTATATAAGTCTTTAATTTCTTATTTGGTTTACGTGGTAGGAATATCCATTCCAATATAATATCTTCCCTCTGCATCAAAATACCTGTTGGGGAATGTCTGGAAGGGAATATGACAAGAATGCATTTAAGTTCTGGATCCACACGATCCACATGTGCTTCTCGAATTGTCTTTTCTACTAGAGCCAATTCCTTCTCAGCTTCGGCTGATAATTCTCTTGGACTATTTAATTCTTTGTCCCCTTCTAGAGTATTAGCCAAATTTTTTAGTCCATCTTTGGGTATTCCCATGATACCCAGTAAGTTGGAAATGCTTCCTAATAACTTTTGAAAATCATTAAGAGTCTTCAATCTATCTCTTCTTAGTTGTACCTTTTGGGGTCTAATTTTTTGTAGCTCTATCTTATATCCTAAGTAATTAATAGAATCTCCTCTTTGTATTTTTTCAGGAGCAATTTGCAGTCCCCAGCGAGGCAAAACTTTTTTTACTTCTTCAAACATGCTTTCTAATGTATCTAACTTTGGATCAGCTAATAGGATATCATCCATATAGTGATAAATTATGGATTGTGGAAACTTTACACGAATTATCTCTAATGGTTTCTGCACAAAGTATTGACACAAAGTAGGGCTGTTTAACATTCCCTGTGGGAGGACCTTCCATTGATATCTCTTGACTGGCTGAGAATTATTATAATTAGGTACTGTGAAGGCAAACTTTTCTCTATCATTTTCCTGTAAGGGTATGGTAAAGAAACAGTCTTTTAAGTCAATAACTATTATAGGCCATTCTTTTGGTAGCATAGAGGGCAAGGGGATCCCAGTCTGTAGGGAGCCCATTGGCTGAATTACTTTATTAATAGCTCTCAGATCTGTCAGCATTCTCCAATTACCAGATTTTTTTTTAATAACAAATACAGGAGAATTCCAAGGACTGGTAGATTCTTCAATGTGTTGAGCATTTAACTGCTCTTGAACCAGCTGTTCTAAAGCTTGTAGCTTCTCTTTTGTCAAAGGCCATTGTCCAACCCAGACAGGTTTATTAGTTAGCCATTTTAAAGGTAAGGCAGTTGGTACTTCTGAGAGTTCAACAACGGTCATGCTCTGTTTGTGAACAGCCTGAATGGTTGGTGACTGATTTTTATAGCATGTTATGATATTATTCCTAGAAACATGCATTGGTCTGTATTCCTTTTCTGAAAGTGTAGGAATTTTAATCTGGGTATTCCACTGTTGTAACAGATCTCGGCCCCAAAGATTTACTGCTACATTTGCTACATATGGCTTCAGCCTTCCTCTCTGTCCTTCTGGCCCTATGCATTCAACCCATCTCGAACTCTGTTTTATCTGAGATAGGGTGCCAATCCCTAACAGTTGGACATCTACCTCTTGAAGAGGCCAATTCGGATGCCATGATTTTGGTGTAATTATAGTCACATCTGCACCTGTGTCTACCAGGCCCTCCAGAACCAGGCCATTAATTCGAATTCTAAGCTTTGGTCTTTGTTCATTTATGGAAGTCTGCCAAAATATTTGTTTTACAGTGTTCTTTGTAAACTGTGATCCATCTATCAAAGCTGTTTTATCATCCATTGCAGTATCGGTTTTTACATTAAGCATTGGTTTATTCAGTTGTCCTGGAGAGGAATTTCTTCCACAGTGGCTGGGAATGTTCGTACTACATTTGATTTGGGGGCCTGCAAGAGGCCCCCTGAGGCGTTTCCCGCCAGTAAAGGGTTGCCTCGTATATCTATTTTTGATCTGCACTCATTGGTCCAATGTTGGCCTTTGCCACACCTTCTACATAATCCAGGAGGTGGTTGGGGTCTCCTGTTTAGGCTATTCCTAGAAGGAGTATTACTCCTAGGAGTACCCCACGTACAGTTTTTACTTATATGCCCTGGTGTACCACACTTAAAACATTTGGTAACACGGGGCCTTCTTTCACCTCTGGGATTTGTCTCTCCTATCCAAGCCTCATTACTGTAGTTAAGAGACTGAACACCATTAGTGTACTGAATCCATTCTTCCAAAGGAGCTGATCTGATCTTTAGTGGTGTAAGTATTCTTCTGCATTCTGCATTAGCATTGTCGAATGCCAAGGACTCAGTTAATACTTTTCTTAATTCTTTATCTGATATAGCTTTTGTTATAGCTGTGTTCAGCCTTTGTAAAAAATCAGTGAAAGATTCATGTGGTCCCTGAAATATCTTTGTGTATACCTCAGTTGGTTTTCCAGGTTCTGGAATTTTTTCCCAAGCATTTAGAGCTGCTGTACGGCATAGGGATATTGTATGCTCATCATAAGTGGCTTGTACATTCCTGTCAGCAAAACATCCCTCACCAAGTATTTGATCTTGGGAGATCACAAAACCTCTGAGTTTACCTTGTTGTTCTAAATTTTTTGCCTCTTCTCTCAACCAGCTCTTCCACTGTAGCTGCTGGCTATATTCTAGAACAGCTGAAATTAACTGATGCCAGTCATCTGGGATGATTCTATGTGAGGTAGACCATGAATTTAACATCTGTTTTACGTATGTGGATTGTATCCCATACGTAACTACTGCTTCCTTTATATTTTTAAAGTCCCTTGTTGAAATTGGTTGTAATGTATATGTCATATATGGCTCTGGGTGTGTGTCATCTGCTGGCTTCTCATGGACGATAACAGGATAAGCCATTGTATGAGAGCTGTTTGGAGATGTTACAACCTCTATGGTCTTGACCTTCTGCTTATTAGTTCCCTTGTCATGTTTACTGAGAGTTTCTTCTAGGGCTTGCAAACGAGCACCTAGGGTCTGTTCTAGGGAGTGAACCTCCTCTCGTGCAAGGGACTCCAGATTTCTCATGGAATCATAGACATTTTTATTTTCCTCAGAAGCACATGATTCCATGGACCTTATCTTATCAATTAATGATAATCTTTCTTCCTTATGCAATGTCTGAGTAGCCATAACTTCACTCTGGAGAGTTAGTGTTCTATCCATTAGATATTCATATTTATTATCAATAAAATCAATTTTGGGTACAAGCCTGTTTTGTAAATCCTGATTAGCAGATTCTAGAGAAAGAATCTTTTCCTGTAAGCCATCATTACTATCTTTTAAAGCAGATTCCAGAAAGAGAATCTTTTTCTGTAAGCCTTCATTGCTATCTTTGAAAGCAGATTCCAGAAAGAGAATCTCTTTCTGTAAGTCTTCCTTGCCATCTCTTAAAGCAGATTCCAGAAAGAGAATCTTCTTCTGTAAGCCCTCACTGCTATCTTTGAAGGCAGATTCCAGAAAGAGATTCTTTTTCTGTAAGTCTTCATTGCTATCTTTTAAAGCAGATTCCAGAAAGAGATTCTTTTTCTGTAAGTCTTCATTGCTATCTTTTAAAGCAGATTCCAGAAAGAGAATCCTTTTCTGTAAGCCTTCATTGCTATCTTTGAAAGCAGATTCCAGAAAGAGATTCTTTTTCTGTAAGTCTTCATTGCTATCTTTTAAAGCCTGTATCAGTCCCAATAATGACTCATCTTTGTTCTTATTATTAAAGCAGTGTTTGAACACTGTGTGAATTATTACGATGAATGCCAAAATGGTACAGGCCAAATATGCCTGAGGAAGGTCATATATTTCCAGGAGAATGTCATTCATCATACAGGCAAAAAGGTTTTTAAATTCTTGTGAGGTAATGTTGTCAGCCATATTACAAGAATTACTCAAAATTTGTTAGTCAATTTTAAGATGTAAAATTATCAAGTACTTTTACTTGAAATAAAATGCTGGTTTGCTTATCTTACCTTTCTGTGGTATGGGGGGTGTAGTAGCGCTTTTCAACCAGCAGGCGGTGCTGGTACAGCTCCAAAGCAGGGCCTGCTGGCGACCTTGGCTGGCGGCAGCTGGAGACAGATGGCGGGATGGCCGGGAGCCGGGTGCGGATACCTCACTCGCAGCGGGTTTTCACTGGTCTCGGGGCTAAGCTAGGGAGCTGAGACCGGACTAGCTGCTCCCCTTTTCGGGAATGGACTGGTTATATGGAACTCTGCAGGCGGGTTTAGGTACCCGCCAGCCGGGGAACAGGCTGAGGGCAGGAGCCGCCCAGACCTTTGGAATTTGACCCACGTGGGCGCCAGATATTGGGGAAAATTATAAAGGCCACTCCACGTAGTTAAAAGGAAGATTTATTTAGTGGATGACTTACAAATGAAAGAATGGATAGGTCGCGGGGGTCTGGGGAAGGCGTCTAGCAATCCAGCGGTGTTCTCTGGAGCTCTGCACAATCAATCTCCACCATCCAGGGTCCAGGCGCAGAGAGAGCGCACCCCGAGCGAGCGCTTGCCCATCCAGCTCTCAGGTTTCCAGCACCTCCCCTCGCCCCGCCTCGTAGGCGTGACAGTTGCCAGAGTCTCAATGGGGGTTGGAGCTTCCAGATCCAAGCTGGAATGACTACCCACTACAAAGTCCCGTTATTTCTGAGATGTAAGAATATGGATGGCCTAATTTTCTTTTTGTTTTCCTGTCTTTTTTCTCCCATTGGTCTACCTCTTTGTTTTTTACAGTGGTATATCAGTGAGAAGAATATACTACTCAGATTCACAGATGTAGGGGAGGCAACCTGGAAGTTAAAAATGTAAAACTAGAATTCACCTTCCATTATTTTGGTCAAAAAGGTATGTGGTCTGCCATGGTTTCTACAAGTATGACAAACAGATGAAAAAATATTCATGTCGTGGCATCACTATGAGAAATCAGATAATTTCACAATATCAGTTCTGTTTTTATTTCTAAAGCTTAATTCATTTGAAAGGCATCTGGAGGACATTTAGTTTGCACCGAGAGAACATCTAAGGAGGGTCCATGTGTACTTGTATGTCATCCAAGCCTTCATCTGTACCTAGGATTTGACTTGTGAGGGGAAAGCCAAGGGAAACAAGCAGTGATGGTAGCTAGTTCCCTAGAACACGAGGTTGGGTTTAATGATCATATAGGAATTTTTAACATTTAGTTTGCTCAGCCTCTTTGCCTTCACAGACCAAGTCTCCCCAAATGAGGTCATTGATGACACAGCCCTAACTTGTCAATATCAGAGATGAGCACATGACCCCAGTTGGCCAGTCAGAATAATCATCCCCTTGAAGACAGTAATTGTTTCAGAGGTGGTCATGAGGGGCAGAGGCTTTTTTGTGGTGTTAACATGGAGTTCCTGTAATCCTTCCTGCTGAGATCTGTAAGGGCAGGCTGGACAAAGGAGTAATCCCACAAGGGAAGACATCTGAAAGTGAAAAGGGATGCTGTACTAAAAACACTTGGCACAGATACACACTGGCCTTGTCCTGGGCACACTGTGATGTGCGGCCATCCTAATGAAGGATCAAGTAAACCTAGAACTACCAGAAACACCATGTGAGACTAGGTGTCTGGCAATGAATCCAGAAGATAGGAAAGTGATGGGAGAAAGCAACAGAAACGGTGCTGGCAACTTCTGACCAAACCTGATGGCTCTCCCCTTCTGGAATGTTCCATTCCATTTTTGCTAAAGAATGCTTTCCAGAAAGAGGAACAGAAGACAAAGTAGAAGGTATTTGAATCAATACTGATATTCCTCACTTTGTTTTGAGATTTTAGCCTGTGTCTGCAGCCTGACCTTCTGTCCTGTTCCAGAGGCCTCTGGGAGCCTGAGGTCATTTCTCATTCATCCAGAACTTTTTGTAGCACTGCAGTGTCTAGAATCCCACAGGAACCCCTGAGAGGTAGACAGCCCCATTTTACCTGGATACTATTTCTCCCCACAGGCCTCTGCATGGCACCTCTGCTGCAGAAACAGGCAGATGACAAAGGTCTAGTCCTCCAAAGGATGCCTTTCTGCCATCTGAAGCAAAGCCTCTGCTGTAGTTTAAATATGAAGTGTCCCCTAATGTCCTGTGTGTTAAAGACTCTGTCCCCAGAGTGTTGTTATTAGTGAGTGGTGGACGCTTTCAGAGGCAGGGCCCGGTGGGATGTCTCAGGTCCTGGGGGATGTGCCCTTCAGGGGAACTGAGAGAATCTAGTCTCTTTCTCTTTTTCTGGCCACTCTGTAATTAGCTTTGTCTGGCATGTGCTCCCACCCGATGTACTGCCTTGCAACAGGCCCAAAACAAGTGGGCCCAGTCATGATCTAAAATGTGTATGATTGTGAGTCAAAATAAAACTCTCCTCGTGGGAGCCATCGCGTCTGGTTATAGGGACAGAAAGCTTGAATTACCAGCATTCTGATTATTCTTTGCCTTTCACATGGATAAGACTGTCATTTTTTAAAAGTACAGCTACTTCCCAGTGCCTCCTGTAGACTGGCTCCATGGAGGTCAAGGATGAAGTCTAGTGGGTCCTATTCTGTTGTGAATAAAATAGAGCTATTCTCCTCTTTCTCAGAACCTTTGAAGAAGGAAGGGGCTACTGAGGAGCCCTGACATAGTTCTGGTAGATTCAGCCACAAATAAATATAGTAGCATCTATATAAAGCTCTAGTTCTTAATACTGAGGCTGCAGCAGACAGGTAGAGGGGAGGCTGGCCACATTACATTTCCCTCGTCCTTCCTTCCTTCCTTCCTTCCTTCCTTCCTTCCTTCCTTCCTTCCTTCCTTCCTTCCTTCCTTCTTTCTTTTCTTCCTTTCTTGTGTGATGTGCATGTGCACCACAGCTGTGTATGCATGTCAGAGTACAACTTGTCCGAATCAGTTTTTTCCTTCCACTGTGTAGGTCCTAGGGATTGAACTCAGGTCCTCAGGCTTGACAATAAGAGCTTTTACCTGTAAGATGAATTGCTAAATGGTCTTATTAATAAAAATCCCAGAGCCAGATATTCGGGTTAAAACTGAGAGATCAGAGGAATAGAACAAGCCACAGCCAGTCTTACCTCACCGACACCTCAGTCTCCACAGAGAATTACTTCCTGTAAACCCATGCCTATATGCCTTTCTGTTCTGCATCTCCCTTCCTCTCTCAGCCCAGCTCACTTCCTGTCTGTCTGTATAGACCTCCAGACTTCTGTGGTTAGTGCTGAGATGAAAGGTGTGTGTCACCATGCCTAGCTCTGTTCCCCAGTGTGGCCTTGAACTCACAGAAATCCGGATGGATCTCTGCCTCTCTAATGCTGGGATCAAGGCATGTGCTACCATGGCCTGACTTCTCTGTTTAATATAGTGGCTGACTTTTCCCTCTGATCCTTAGATAAGCTTTATTAGGGTGTACAATATTTTGGGGGACACAATATATCACCACATTTCCTCTTTCTTTGTCTAAAATAAACTATAACTAATATAAGAAAAACTATATGCAATAAGTACAATATATATAAGCAATAAATACATCAACAATGTTTTGTCCATTTGCATTTGACAAACAGAGAAAATATTCGATTATCTATTCTATTTTTGTGAATCCAAAGGATTGTATCTAATTTACCTTTTATCCTAATTTGCATTATCAAAACTATCTTTTGATGTCTTTCAAACTTATACACTTAACATCTCTTAGTGAGTTTCTTTTCTGAATTGTTAACAAGGAAAACTATAACCATCTCACTTGCCTGAAATACGCTTTTTAAGTAAGAAAAATTCAATTCCCTGTTAGGGCAGAGGTATTTCTTTACTTCATTTATTCTTTCTTTTGTGATCTGTTATTTTCTCCTTTGTAGTTATTTAAACTTAATACTTGTCTCCTCCACTCTCCTCTGTAATGATCACTTATTGCTTTCACTCTGTCTCTTTTGTGATATTCTAGTTTGGGGATGATTTTGGGTCTACATAAGTGCTGAAAGAATACTGCAAAAGAGTCTCTTCTGCTCTTCAGTGGACTCCCAAAATGGCTGGCTTAATACCACGTTTGTTTTTATCCATCCACAGCCTTCCCTCCCTCCCCCACCCTCCTCCCTCTCTGTTATCTCTCCTTCTCTCCCTCCCTGTTATCTTTCTTCTCATGAATATAGATTTTTTAGAGTTATTCTGAAAATTAGTGACACACAATAGTCTCTAATGCCCAAATTGTAAAGTCATCATGTCCAATAAGTCCTCATCAGCAGAATGCCTTTAGCTCATCTACAAACCATATTCAAATTTTACCAAGTTAATGTATCAAATTTTGCTTTTCTCCTTCAAGATCCTGTCTAGGATCATTTAGTTACCCTATCTGTTCAGACAACATTAAGATAGTTTAAAATAATGGAATTCTTCCTCTTCCCCCTTTTCCTTTAATATTGTTAATCTTTATGAAGAGCACCAATTAGTTAATTGTGCGGTAAAATATCTTTTGGTTATGGTTGTCTAATGTGTCTTCATGATGAAATTCAGGTTCAGATCTTCGGGAATAGAATTAATACTGAAGTGGTATTGTGTCTTGGGAGCATCAAAGCCTGTTTGTATCGTCGCATTATCAGCTACACTTGGATCACTAAGTCAAGTTCTATTCTTCCTGGAAGGTTTCCATTTTTCTCCTGGTGATTTGCAAGTCTTCCAATAGAGCTACTCTGAAAATATGTAAATATTTGGTTTCTCATCTAACATTCATCTAATATTCCTAGCCAAGTGATTCTTAACTGCATCAGTTATTGCTCTAATAGTCACCAAATGATGATTTTCCCACATCCATCATTTTTATGTGATCATGAGGGGTGTTTTCTCTGCCTCTCTTTAATCATGAATTAATTTATATCATTATTGATTCATGGATTCAACAGTACTGAATAGTTTAAATCTATAATCATTATGATATTCAAGTGGTTTCCTGCCCTGACCCTATTCTTCCCTTGTTTTCTACCCCTCTCTCCCATCCCCATTGTTCTGGTTCCAAAAGTTCTTTTCCTTGTGTGTGCGATAGCATGAAATGTGTGCAGCTCTTCTTTTTACCCAGCTTTCCTTTCTCATTTCCCGGATGTGGGTTGTGTCCCACCCAACCACACCAATGCTTGAGAGAATCCGGTAGTTCCTAAAGGTGGTATTTCTCTTGATCCAATCGTAAAGATGCCAGCTGCAGTTAAGTGTCTCAGTATTTTCACAGGTTTATAACTTAGCTATAAAAATTCACTTTAGGCTACAGTTTGACATATAATCTCTCAGCCCAGGAGTGAATTTCTCTGGCCATTTCCCCTTTAATTCAACACTACGTGATTCAGGATAGCTTTCACCGTCTAATAATAGATGCCCAAGAATTGTTATTGCTTCAGTACAAATCATGTCCAGCACTAAAGTGATTATAGGGTAAATATGAGAAAAGATACAACTTTACTGACTCAGGAATTAAAGTAAGAAAATAATATTGATTTTCTGTGATGCTCTCTCTAATGTCCATCCTTCTTATCAGGACCCTCCCATATGAAAATCCAGAAGGATTTGCTGTCGTTTCAGGGACCACACTGTAGTATTTGTAAAATCCCGGCTTCACTAGTTAATGGTGGCCTCTGTCCAATATTGTTTTTTGATTTGGCCTTAAGTTAAGGGACCCAATGTGGCCACAGGAATGGCAAGCTATTCTGTATAGAAGGAAAATATTTAAAATCCCTACTTACTAAGAGGTTGGCTGTGCCTCTGTGTGTAGCCTGTAGGTAAAGATACATGGTACACTATGGAAAGAGGTGCATTTGAAAGCAGGATCCTTACTCCTGGTCTGGTCCAGCCAACAACTATCTGTATAAGTCCATTATTTTCACTTTGATTCATTTCCCCCCTCTGAAAACAAAAAGTTTGGGATACAATATCCCATAAGGTACAGTCTAACTTTAATGCAATTTTGTGATTCTTATATCTTAAAAAGCATTTGTTTTTCTTTTTAGTTTCAATATAACAAAACAGGTCTAACCTAAAACTGGGAGCAATAAAACAGTAAGACAGAGGACATTTTTGCCAGCACAATTGATTTAGGAAAAGTCAGCAGCAGCGGAAAGTGTGGGGGTGTAGGGGAGATGGGGTTGGGGGTTGCAATGAACAAAACCCCATAAACAACAGAGGGGAATTCAGTGGAGAAGCTTTTACTGATTTGCCTACTTGCTGGTTCAAACTCACTCAATCCATTTGATCATAGTGGTCTCCTGTGTATATCCAGTGTATATCCAGTCTCAAAGGGTGCAGCAGCAGAACCATTTTTGAAATTGACTGGGCATACTTTCCTCTCTTCTGTTCTTTTATTATCACACATATAGGTGGAAGGATGTTCTTCCTGGGTAGAGGAAGAGTGTTTGGGAATCTTATGCTCAGAATCTCACTGAACCTAGGCTGGTGACATAGACTTAGTGGGTGTTAAAAAGATGGCTCTGTGGTTGAATTGCCGTGACTCTAAATAGGAGTCCTTCTGGTTCACGAGAGCTCTTTGTCTCAGTACCTCTGTCTCTAAATAAGACCAAATCTCCTCATGGCCGTCATCATTCTCCCTCCTGTGACTCTGTCCTTAGGATTTGACCTGTTTTCTCATTATACATTTTTCTTGGAGCCAGTGATTTCCAGATGTGGTTTGTTTTTTGAGACATTGTCTCATTTGACTGAATGACCTTGACTCTACTATGTAGCGCAATATGGCTGGAAGACTGATCCTCTTGCCCTATATCCCAAGGACTAGGATTAAAGTCTCATGCCACCAGGCCTGGCTTGTTTGGTACTGGGGATCCTGACAAGTCTTTTGTATATGCCGAGCCAGCTCTCTATCCACTGGGCTATATTTCCAGTCCAGGCCAGATCTTTCTTCTCAGGTCTGACCTCTCCTTATATGCAGACTTGAATTTCTAAGAACCGTTTGCTGATTTCTAGGAGCAATGGAGTTGCATTACCATTGTTTTGTCTTTCATTTTCCCCTGACTACCACACTTCTGGGGGCAGGGACAATGTTTTATGTTCTCTACACCATGGCATTTCTCCCTTGGGCACTAGGAAGGGGATGAGTCAGCCCTGTGGTTATCTCTGGTCATCGAAATAGAGACAGAGACTACTCAATACTGTAAATTCCAATTATATAAATGGAAAGAGCTATTTTTCCACAAGAAATGAGGTAATTTTAAAAAGAAAACCATGGTTAGCATTAAAATGCTTTGCCTCACTGCCATGTTGGCTAGGAACCAATGTGGAAGTGGATAGAAAAGCAGAGACTAAGAGGACAGAGGAAGGGAAGGGGCTTAGGGAGTCATTTGCAGTCTCTTGCCAGCTGAGAGTTGAACAATCAACAACTAACAACATTTTCTGTGAAGACTGCAGATGTAGGGACAGCACTCCTTTTCCACAGAGATGTTTTCAAATTCCAGTGTTAAAATAGCAAAGACTTATGCTTAAGAGCTGAACATATATGAACTGTGGCTTTCCTGTATTTTCCTGCACCTCTTCTAGATGTAAACCTAAACATTCCTGAGCATCTCACAAAATTACAGACTCTATTTGCAGTAACAACATCTTCATTTCGCCTGTGACCCCTGTGACCTGGGATTTGACATTCTCGGCTGTAGAGAACCAGCCTATAATTTAAGTTCCTTAGCAACCCTTCAAGATGTAACTCCAGAAGCCACTGAATTTGCATACGTGGTTACTGGCTATTGTAAAGACATTCAAGTGAAGCTCGGTCTTGAGAAGCCCAGGGCTGTGCTTGGTTGTGTCTGATCCTCTCCTTCAGCACTTATCTCACTCACGACCCTCATGCCAGAATCTATGTGAAATTCCTCCAGAACAGAATCCAACTCTCCTCCACACTGCAGTTTTTTCCCCAATTCTGTTTTTTTTAAATTTATTTATTAAATTTAATTTTACATATCAGCCACGGATTCCCTTGTTCTCCCCCTCCCCCCTCCCCCGCCTTCCCCCAGCCCACCCCCTATTCCCATCTCTTCCAGGGCAAAGACTCCCCTGAGGATTGAGTTCAACCTGGTAGATTCAGTCCAGTCAGGTCCAGTTCCCTCCTCCCAGGCTGAGCCAAGTGTCCCTGCATAAGCCCCAGGTTCCAAACAGCCAGTTCATGCACTGAGGACAGGACCCGGTCCCACTGCCTGGATGCCTCCCAAACAGATGAAGCCAATCAACTGTCTCACCTATTCAGAGGGCCTGATCCAGTTGGGGGCTCCTCAGCCTTTGGTTCATAGTTCATGTGTTTCCATTAGTTTGGCTATTTGTCCCTGTGCTTTTTCCAACCTTGGTCTCAACAATTCTCGCTCATACAAACCCTCCTCTTTCTCACCAATTGGACTCCTGGAGCTCCACCCAGGGCCTGGCCAGGGATCTCTGCATCCAGTTCCTCAGGAGTCCCGTGATTATTGGAGTGCGGATCTCTGGAAAGAACAACTGAGGCTGCTCCAGGAGGCAGGCTGGGGCTGTGTCTCCTGCCCAAGCCCTGCTGGGGCTAGTAGTACCATCTCTGCCTGCTCTCTTTACTTATCCACTGCTTCTCGTCTCTAAATTTAATCAGACTGCACACCTTAGTCATGTTGGTCTGCTTTTATATCTCTGGCATTTCAGTTCTGGATTTGATAAGAGCGAAGGTCTCTCTAGTTTTTGTTTCAGTTATGTCTCTATTTTTCTTACAGTGTCTTGCTTCACAGCCTGTCTCTGTGTGTATCAACTGGCCTTGTGGTATTGTTAGGTTCTTCTATTTTGACATTACTCAGGAGATTATAAGCTCAGGCTAGACCCTCTGCAGGCCACCACCAGACACAGAGAAGGAAGAAGAATGCATGGACAATGGTATTTGAGGGACTGGCATGAGAATGGCAAACTTCCTCTCTGCATCCATTTCAATGACCAGAGTTAGTCATGGGGCTGATTGCAAGGCAGGGTAAGACATCATCTCCCTCCTAGTACCCAAGGAAAAAATGTGATGGCATAGAGAACACAGAACATTGTCCCTGCCTCAAGAAATAGGATAACTGGGGGAATGATAGACAAAACAAAGATAATGTAACTCCCTTTCTCCTCAATGTTTTCAGTTTGTCTAAGGTAATGTTTGCCGCGCTCAGTAATCTTAGGACCACTTGGTGAGTTTTGCTGTGATGTCATATGGCATTCCCCCCACTTTGAATTGGCTTTTTTAAACTAAGTGTTTATCTTTTCAAATGGATTCTTCTGTTACTGCTATGAAGAAATAGTGATATGTATGTGTACTGTGTAAAAATAAATCACAAGTAAGAAAATGAGTCCACCATATCTCACCTAAAACATTTTGGCATTCCACTAGTGGGCCATCCTGCACTTATGGTAATGGCCTTACTGGGTCAGACGCAGACAGACACAGGGCTGACGGGAGGGGAGTGCTTACTGTCCCGCAGGGTTGTTAAGGGGAAGCAGAACACAAAAGAACTACAGTCAGCTTCCGGCTTGGAGTACTGCCTTCCCCCTTTCTTTCCACCCCTCCGTTTTCTCTTTCTCCCTCCCTTCTTCTTCCAACCTTCTTTTCCTTCCTTTGTTCTCTCTTCCTCTCCTTCTACCTTTCACCATCCTCAGAGAAATAGCTCTTTTCTTATCTCCCAACAGTTTCCTCATCCAAACCCGATGAATTCTGAGCACCAGTGTAACATCCAGCAAAATCAAAAGTCCTCTCAAATGGAGTTCTCCTTTCGTCCCTTCCAGCTCCCTATCACACACCGTCCACCCCATCACACTCCCATCTTTGATTCTTTGGTAAGCATCGTCCAGTTTTTTTTTAGACAGGGTTTCTATGTGTAGCTCTGGCTGTCCTGGAACTCACTTTGTAAACCAGGCTGGCCTCGAACTCACAGAGATCTGCCTGCCTCTGCCTGCCAAGTGCTGGGATTAAAGGCCTGCACCACTGCCACTACCACCACCACCCAGCTGGTGAGTAGTGTCCTAGGGAGAGTGTTTGCTCAACACCCAGTTTTCAGGATGGAAAGAATGGGGACGTATTCAGTCTCAGAGAGTGAGTGTTAGCAGAAGCTATTGGGGGGGGGCCCTTGGGTAACGGTCAGATTGGTCCTGTAAGCCTTGGCCCAGGACCGAGAGCTGCAGCTGTTATATTTACCTGTCCTCAATTAAACTGAATCAGCAGGGAAGCCTTCTGGCAAGGCCTGGATTCACTACAGTGATCAAAACGGCCTGTGTGAGTGCCTGTGAAAACAGTTCATTTTCCTATCAATGGCTCTTTACAACTATCCAGTAAATTTTATCTGAACCCTCTAACTCCAGTAAAATACAGCAAAGTGCAATAAATTTCACTTTATGGGTTTTACAATTTGAAAACAGCTTCGGGCAGTCTGGTTACTGAGGCAACCCTGCTACAGCAGCCTCCAAGGGTTGGTTTGTATATGATGGAGGCTCCTGAGATGAACCATGCCTTTGGGTTCCCAGGTTATGCAAAGAAAGTTGCCTTCCTTTTGAACATCATCTAAGGTGCAAGGTGAGTCTCTTGTCTCTACCTGTACAGATGGCCTTAAATGGTGAAAAGAAAGAAATTCAATTTCCAAGCAGAGTGCTGCCAACTTCCCTGGAACATGAGCAAATGAGCTTCATTAAAGACGAAGGTTTCGTCACTGACTTAGTGCAGTCTAGTTGACTGCCCCCTAAGGTCCCCAGGCCTTTAAAAAAATTCCAAATTGTTTTGAACTCGGATTAAATCAAATAACATTCTACTTCTCCCCCAACCAAAAATGTTTTTGCAAATTTCCCTGAGGCAGGTTTTCCTATTTTCAACTGGATTTTAATTGACTGTTTTCCTTGCCTTTGTAAGTTGTTAAGGTATGAGAAATCCTGCAGTATATCAAGGCCTGGTCTCCACAGCAATATTCCACATAGGGCTTCCCACTACTCAGAATTCAAACAAGCAGCCCTTATTCTCCTGTCCCCCATCTCTTTCTCTTGTGGTACTAAAGCCTGAATCTAGGACTTCATGCATGCTGGGCAAGTGGCCACCACTAAGTTACAGCCCTAGCCCATCTATGTTCCCTTTTAATAAGAGAGGGTCCATGTTGAATCCTTGTGAAAGAACCTAAGAGGGAGAATCTCATCCTGTTCCTTTTACAGACAAGACACCAAGACGGAAACATTAAACGGTTTGCTCGGAATCTCAAAACCAGTTGCTGGGAACGCAGATGGAGACGCACCACCAGCAATCTGGAAGCCCAGTGTGTTTGTTATGTACAGCACAGACAAGGGAGAGTTTGGATGTGAGAAGCAAGGAGTTGCTTTTGAAGAAGAAAAGAGAGCACTAGAGTCAGAGAGGAGAAGGTTGGAAGAAGGAACAGATCCAAATGAATGCTTTGATCATCTTGAAATAGAAAGAGGGAAAACATGAAGAGTTTGGTTTCACGGAAGAGTGAAGGATTGTGATTTGGGACCCCAGTGATATGGCTAAACCAAGTCCAAAGTGGGAACGAGAAATGCAGGGTAATCACATTGTACTGTAGTGCCAATGCTTTCTTGCCACAGATCACAGCCAACCCTACAAAAGGCTTGAACAAAAGCAGGGCTGAAGCATATGACTCAAGGAGCACCCCTCTTTAGAGAGTCCTCGGGTACCTCACTCGCCACGCTCCATCTTCTGCCCAAATGCTGTTTTACATTTTTGATAATATTTATCTCTTCATAAACAACCTCTCTTGTTTCTTCACCTTGTCTCTCACTAAGAGTGAACCCCAGAAGCAAGGGCCTTATTTGTCTTGTTTGTTGGTTTACAGTGGCTGGCATATGGTTAAGACCTTAACCAGTATCTGCTGAAGGAATGAATAAAATGTATGCATATCTGTCAGAACTCCAAGAAATAACTGAGAGATGGACTTTTGATGTGGGGGTAGGTGATGGATGTAGTGGAACAGAATCTGAGAACTAAGGCCAAAGGCTGCACCATTTTAGATGGTTAAACACTTGGACATTTTAGTTACAATAATTTCAGTGCAACCCTGGGAAACACCATCCTTCTTAGTTTTCCTACAAGAAAGAAAAAACACGCGAGAATTAACTAAATTACTTGTCCCTGGTCCGCCAGCAGAATGTGAAGAAACGGGAATCCGGAAACAATAGCTGCGTCTAGATGCTGCCATTTCGAGATGCCGTGTGGGTTAACATCTACCTCTTAGGCTTGTTTTCCAGCCATGAGACAGATGGGGGGAAGGGAGAACAGGGCGTAAATCTCTCCATAGAACAGCTGTGGCATATCTTTTGTTTTGGCAGTACTGTGCAGGGCCACAATTAAAAAAATAAAACAAAAAACAAACATGGGCAAAGTTCATGGCCTTTGTCTGCCAAGGCACAGCCAAAACAAGGGAGGTCTCTTTGATGTAGGCAAACTAATGTGATTTTTTTTTTCATGGTTAACTTACAACATCAGAATGTTTTTAAGCTGCAGTTACATGGAAGTGGTATTGACCTATCCTGTTTCATGGTCCACATAACTCTAGGTACCAGAGTATTCGAGGGATAATGTCACTGGGAAAGACACTGTGGTGTTGAGTGTGTGCTGTCTTCTTGTACAAAGTGAGCCATTTTGTGCTGTGGTTGGCGGTGGTGGGATTTGCAGACGTTGTCCTTGAAACATCCTTCTGAATATCTTTGCCCCATCCCTTTCTCCCTCATAGTTCCCATGGGAATTCTAAACTTTATTTTCCCAGGTACAGAGAAAGTCAATTAGTAGTCAGTGGTTGCTACTAATCACTATTTTATCCCCAATTCAATTTCAACAATGGAGAATGAAGTAACTTTTAAAAGAATACCAAAGGGGAAAACTGTCAAGAATACCTCAGAAAATAAAGCTAGAGGTAAAGTGAAATCCTTCTGCCATTTGCTAATAAATCCTATTTCTGGAAACCAGTCTTAGGAAGGAGACAATAAATAAAGATTTTGGGGGGGGGCACTAAAGCTCTTTATAAACACAAATGGGAATTCTGAGTCAAATTTAACATCCAAAGCATGTAAAACCTGTATTAAATTATAGGGGGTATTTTATAGAAAATAAAAGTAAGTAGTATTTGAGTAACTGTAAACATAGTTTTAATGCACAGAAGAAAGACCAGAAGAAAATATGAAGCTATTAGAGGTCATAGATTAACAAGTGTGGGTCATTCTCTTTCTACTTTTGACCCATCTGAATTTTTCATACACTTTATGTTTACAGAGGGAAACATTCTGATACTATTTTTAAACTATAGTTTTGAAAAAAATGAAGATTCATGGTCATCCTTTGGGAAAACAAATTTAAATTAAAATTATTTCTCCTTCTCCCTGACTATGGCTTCAAGCCAAGGGTCAGCTGGCATGAGAAGAGGTCATCACCCTCTTTCAATGCATTTTATCTGCATTTTCTCATCTCATTCCCACACTGGCCACTATGACAGAGATGATGAGAACTTTAATCTTGCAAATAAAATAATAGAAGATTGAAAAAATGTTGTATATCTTCATATGAACCTGAATATCTTGGTTATTTTTCTATCATTGTAAAGAGATCAAGACATGTGACGAAACCAAGAGATCATGACCAAGGCAACTTATGAAAGAAAGCATTTAATGGGGGGGACTTCCCTAACAGTTTCAGAGGATGAGTTCATGACCATCACATTGGGGAACACTGTAGCAGGCAGGCAGGCATGGTGCCAAGGCAGTAGCTGAGAGCTCACATCTTATCCACAACTTGGAGGCAGAGAGAGGAAGGAGAGAGAGAGACTGGGCCTGGCATGAGTCTTTGAAACCTCAAAGTCATTCCCAGAGATACACCTCCTCAAACAAGGACATACCTCTTCCAACATGGCCACACCCCCTAATCCTTCCCAAACAGTTCTATCAACTAAGGACCAAGTATTCAAATATATGAGTCTATGGGGGCCATTCTCATTCAAACCATCACACTGGAACCTTGTGATATACAGCATGGTGTGTGTGTGTGTGTGTGTGTGTGTGTGTGTGTGTGTGTGTGTTTCTCTGCTCTTGGTTGCTGCCACAGAATTCCTAGAAACCTTGTAATTCCTGACCAATAAGAATTCTGGCTGTATCTTCTATTCTAATACGTGGTCATTCATTTCAGATATTAATCCCTTGACATTTTAGATGATAGGAGAGTCACATTTCTTAAGGAGGTGACTCTTACTAGTTCCTTGATAGAGAATAGTCACCACAAGCTCAATCTATGTTAGCAGCTTGGAACTCTCAGCCTCATTGCCATCTTCTGAGGTAGGAGAGGAACTGGAGACTGAGTTAATAATAATCCATCTTTCCATAAAAGCTCCTAAACTGCAGGCTTTGGATAACTTCTGCATTGTTGCTATATCCATTTGCCAATTGTGTGGTGCATGAAACTCCAAAGAAAAAGGAAATCCTGCACTCAGGACCATCCATACCTTGCCTTTCTTCATCTGTATTCCTGGTGATATCCTTGATATTAAACACAAGTGAAGAGTTTCCCAGAGTTCTGTGAGCCACTCTAGCTAATTAGGAAACACCTAAGAGATATGGTGGAAAACTCCAATGTATAGCTAGGGATGTAATAGCTTCAGAGACCCAAACTTGTGATTAGTATTTGATGTGTGGGCTATCTTGTAAGACTGAGGCCTTTGCTTATAATATGTGACTCTAATTTCAGGTTGAAAAGGCAGATTCATGAGAAATTGTTTGGGGTGTGTATGTAAATCTATCTATCCTGTGTTGTGTTAAGAATGTAACCGGGCGGTGGTGGCCCGCCTTTAATCCCAGCACTTGGGAGGCAGAGCCAGGCGGATCTCTGTGAGTTCGAGGCCAGCCTGGGCTACAAAGCGAGTTCCAGGAAAGGCATAAAGCTACACAGAGAAACCATGTCTCAGAAAAAAAAAAAAAAAAAAAAAAAGAACGTAGCAGGAGAGAATAACTGCTTTCCATACTACTGCATAGTCAAATGATTCCAACCCACTTGCTTGCTGGGAAGTTACAGAAAGTACTTAAGTAAATTGTCATCCATTTTCTATACGCAGATTTGTTGCTAAACATGAGTTGGTGGAACACTGAGAAGAAAATACACAAGCAATAATGTAGCAGAAATCTTAAAAGTTCTTATTAATTAAATCAAACCCGAGGCCAGTTATTGGGTGAATGCTGGAAGGTCAGAGAGACAGAACCAGCCACAGAACCTCACCTGGCCAACTTCTCAGCTGATCTTGTTTCCTCAGACTGGAGGCCTCTGAGTCCTCATCCCAATGGCTCTCAGCTGAACTGTGCTGCTCAAAAGCCTGAATGCTTAACCAGCTAAAAGCTTAACCAGCCAAATGCTTCTAGTTTCTGGTCCTCACGCCTTATATGCCTTTCTGCTTTCTACCACCACTCCCTGGAATTAAAGGCTCGCTTTCTGAGATTAAAGGTGTGAGTCACCATGCTTGGCTGTATCCTTGAACACATGGATTTCTGCCTCTGGAATGCTAGGATTAAAGGCATGTGCTACCACTACCTATCCTTTATGTTTAATATTGTGGCTGTTCTGTCTCTGACCCCAGATAAGTTTTTTAGCATGCACAATATTTGGGGGAATACAATACCACATTTCCTCTCTTTTTGTCTAAAAATTAAAAAAGCTTATAACTAATACAAGAAAAATTATATCCAGTAAGTATATACAATATACACAGTCAAGATTACATTAATGATGTCTAGTCCATTAACATTTGACAGATTCAGATTAAAAAACTCCATCATATATATTAACAATGTCTAGTCCAGTAACATTGATAAACTCAAAAAATTTCATTACTTATTCTATTTAAAACAAGTAGTTCCTTTTTAAAAGTAGGTTCCATAATCTCCCTTTTTATCTTATCATATCCATATTCTCTTTTTTCTTTTCATAATACATTCAGTAGTCTACCTTTTGTCATTTTTATATCTTCCCCTTTTTCTTCAGTGTAGATTCAGTGATCTACCTATTTATCCTATTATTTCTTTATCTTTTTTCTCAGGGTAGATTCAATGATCTATCTCATATCTTATTCGCTTTTTCTTTTTGCTTTCTAGGGGTGAAGATATCTTTAGGGAATCTTGAAAAGAAATTTTTGGGGTTAATTGTCAAGTGCTGTATAATTTGTCCAGTCTCTGCATAAAAGGAAAGTTCAGGGCTTGTTTCAAGTCCTTGCTCGAGTAGTCTGTCAGGCTGGATCATCTCAGCTAGTCATCTCGAAATTGTCCTGACTAGTTTGTAGTCCAAAGTCGATTTTTCCATGGTGTTAATCGGCTTAATGGCTTTATCATAGTCCATGTGGAATCATCTTTGTGGGGTCTCATCATCCTTTTGAAGATTTCAAAGTTGCTGTTAGGTATGGTCATGGTTCCCTGCAGACTTTTTTTTTTTTTATTTGTGCCTCCTCTGTGGTTTGGAGCAATCACAGTCTGATAAATGTCTGTCTCTTGGAACCATGAACATTCTTCCCTAGAACAGAAAATCTTCACAGCAATTTCTCCCCACCATTTGTCTTGCCAAACTTTTCCAAACTGACCTTTGCCGATGCTTTCTTGTAACAAGAATGGTCCTGGCAATTCTTCTCTGAACCAGCAGCAGTAAGGCTGATCTGAAGTGAAATTTGGCAGCTAATAAACTTGATCTTTACAGCCTGGGGTGCTAACTCAGTTGGTAAAGTGTTTCTTCACAAACACAAGGAGGATCTGAGTGCAGAACACTTCACACTGGCTTGATCAGTTTAGCTAAATTGGTGAGCATTAGGTTCAGAGAGAGACACTGTCTCAAAAAAAAAAAAGGTGTCAGGAAATCAAGGAAGACAGTCTTGACCTCCACACTCTAGACCTCAGCATGCCTGCAAGATAATGAACAGTAATTAAGAGATTACACAACAACATAATAACAAATATAAAACAAAAGTGAATATTTAGTATCAGAGCCATTGTAAAAGTGGTTTTAATACATGGAAAAAATATAAAAACTATTAAAAGGCATAGATTAAAGGGCATAGGTCATTCTCATTTTACTCTTGGCCTATCTGAATTTCTCAGATATGCTTTATGTTTACAGAGGGAAATATACCCCACTCCCCTTCAAACACGTACATGTACATGTATGTGTGTGTGTGTGTGTGTGTGTGTGTGTGTGTACGTACATATAAGTAAAAGGTGTATCTTTAATTTTTTATAGAATGATGAATAATGAATTTCTCATGGCCTAGGTTTGGTTCATGAACACTTTTCAACAGTATTTTATTTGTGTGGTTTAAAAGGCAGCCAGGGAAGTTGATACCTAATGAATTAAGAGCCAATCACCTAACAGGAATTAGAAACCCCATTAAGGGATATATAAGAATCTGGTTTTTAAAATTAAATTGTGGCTTTGAAAAATTTGAAAAGCAAGAAGTAAATTTTGTAGGCAAGGTCACTCATGCCTACACTAGATCCATTGGAAATTATTGTTGAATATTGATCAATTGCTGTCTCTGGAAGGCTTATGTATCTCAGCTCGGTCAATTCTGAAGAGTTGTACAGAGCAGTGCTAGAGAATAAAGAAGAAACTGTCATTTTCAACAGGTGGATGAGCTTGGAAGACGTTATGTAAAGTGAAACATGTCAGACACAGGCAGACCAATTGCATGCACTCTCACTTAGAGCTGGACGCTCACACAGCTGACCTCAGAGGCCAGACACAGTTCCTGCTCTCCAGGAGCTCACACTAGAGAGGGGAAGGGGAAAGGGCTGGTGAGGGGATGGGTAGTGGGTCCGAGGGTGCAGTCTGTACAGGAGGAATAGCTGCCAGCATTCTTGAGCATAGGAGGATAATTATGATAGGCAAAAACGAACTGTATATTTCCAAATCCCCAGGAGAAAGGATTTGAAATGCTTCCTACACAGAGAATGAAAACTTCCCAGAGATGAATGTGTCACTTGCCCTGAGATGATATATAAATGTTATACATGTTGTGATTGTTAATATTGTCAACTTGACAGAAAGTCCTAGAAGATGAGCCTCTGGGCATGTTTGTGAAGGATTAGGCTAGCCTCTTGGCACACCTATAATAAATTATCTAGATTGGATTAATTGAGGTGGGGAAATCTCCTTTAACTGTGGGCTGAACCATTTCGTGGGCTGCACCGTTCCATGGGCTGGAACATCAGCCTGATGAAAAGGAGCAACTAGGGTGAAAAGGAGCTTTCGTCACTGTATCTCTCTGCTTCCTGACAGTGGATACAATGTGTCCAGTGGCCTCCAGCTCCAGGGGCCATGACTACCTCACCAGGATAGACTGGATCCTGGGCCATCAATCACAGCAAACTCTTCCTTATATTGCTTTTATTGGGTATTTTCTCCAGCAATACAACAACTAACGGTATACATATGCTGAAAGATCCTTCTGTGGCCCAAAAATATGAACAACTGTGTTAGATTAAAAATGAAAGTGAATGAACTTGACTCAAAGTGAAAAAATATAATACAATAATACATAAAGGCATTTCCATATAATATTTTGTGCTTTGAGTATATTCCCCCATACCTCCATCCTCTCCTCTCTCCCCCTTCCATTAGTCCCCTTGTTCCCAAGACAGTTGTACTTCTACTGGCCTGTGATGTATCCATATGTGAAATTATGTATCAATATAAAATATCGATAGTAAACACATATGAAAGCGAGAATAACCATACTATATTTGTCTTTCTGAAACTGGCTTAATTTGCTTAATACGGATGATGCCTTTAGTTATATCTGTATTTCTGCAAATAACATAGCTCTATCTCTTATTATGGCTGAAAAAGAAGCCCCATTGTGTAATTTATACTTTATTTTCTTCCTCATTCTCAGTTACTGGACCAGTAGGTTGGTTCCACAAGTAGTTATTGTGGACAGTGCTGCAATAAACACTGATGTGAATTCAGTCTCTCTGTCATATATTGACTTCAGGTTCAATACCCAGGGATGATATGTGATATCTGTTTTGCTTTTGTTTTGTTTTGAGGAACCTCCATATTGATATCTACAGTAGCTGAGAGGGTTTTTTTTTAAAATATCAGGTAGTACTTGCAGTTTTATTTTATCTAAAAATAGGAAATAAAATGCTCACTCAGATAAATTAATTTTGGGCGCTTAGATGAAATTATCCATAAATAATTTCAATGATTATTTAAATTGTGATCTTTGTGACTTCATTATCATAATATTTAAAATATGATTTTCATTTTGGACTTCTCATGTGACACAACCCTTGTCCTCATCAGGATTTTAATTAATGCCTCACATACTCACCTACTATAATTTCATCAGGATCATAATTTAGCTGTTTCGATGTCAAGAAAACAAATTGCTATAATCAGTGGCATTTAGTCACTTACACAAGGTGACATTAGAGTAGCAAAGCCACTGACAAATGGGAGGCAGTTGCATCCTTTTATTTCAGAAATCCCACCAAAGTCTCCTTACATTATCTAATTCACGCATTCTGTCTTTGCTCCCTGGCCACTTTTGTCACAGATATAAACCTTTGTATTTCTTGTTACAACTCATAAGTAATTTGCTCTCTTACATATGGAGTATGTGGTTGATTAAAATACACACCAGCCACTGCTGATTGGTTAAAGGATTCTACAATGCCACGTAACATGATTCAGTGTCTCCTCAAGCAGTAAGTATGCAATTATATTTAAGGAAAGCATGGGACACAGGAGGGTGACGCGCAGTGACTATTCCATGTGCCTACATTCTGATCAGAGAATATTTATTGGCTATAACACCAACTGCTGTTTCAGTCAGACTGGATTTAGGTAAACACTTCACTAACATATACTAGGATAGTGTGATGGATTTTAGTGACCAACCATCCTTCCTACTCCCCAAATGCAAATTTATAATTATATGTGCTATTACCATGTATTCAAAGAATATAAAAGCCGAACTTTTATGATGAGAAGATGGGCCTGATTTCTAGCAAATGGATTGCTGCTCAAAGCTCTCTCATGAAAAGCCTTTGAAGCTTTCTGTAATTCTGGGACTCATCATGAGACAGCCTATGTAATGTCTCTAAACAACAACAACAAATCAACCCTGTGCTATGAATATAGTGCTTGAAAATGTCATATTGAAAAAACACATAGGGAGAAATTAGAAGGAACTATTCAACTTACCATTCTGTAACAAAGAACAGTCCCTCACCAGCTACCATTAAGGGGGAAAAGTTCAAAAGGTAAAGAAAAGACACTTGAGCTCTGGTTCCGACCTTGTTCATCAGCCGGTTGCCCCTTAGCAGTCTGGTTAACCTCTAGCCTCTGTGTACCCGTTTCCTCCCTTTTAAAGTGAAAGGGTTGGAATAGGCATACTCTGGCTGCCAGCGATTAAGTGTTACAGTGCTGTGGCTCTAAATCTGGACACATGCAGGGGATCCAGCATAGATGATGTGGATAGGACTACTGGTTGAGTATTGATAATTTCGTAGGGGTCAATGTATTAGTTCCCAGAGGCACCAGGTACTAGAAACACATGTTTCAGCACCTTCATGAGTTTATTTTTCCACATTGTGGAAAAAATGATTCAAAAAAGAAAGAGGAATGATAGAAAAATGTATTTCGGGTCATCTGCCTATGGACACCTTTTCAAGGAATAAAAGATAAAAGATAGAGAGTAGCATGCAGTGTCCAAGATCTGACATCCCCAAGTCCTTTGCTCTGCTGCCTGTGACAAACCAAGGCATGGTAAATGGAGCCCATATTAATTTGTCTGAAAACGCCATCTGGTTCTAAGTGCTTATCTAGGCCATAGATGTCACAGTCTCGATGTGGTCACTGTGATAGTCAAAGGTCAAAGAGGGGTCTAATTACATGCCCCAGTACTTAAAGGGCAGAGTCACCCAAGCATGAACATAATCAGTCAGTCCAAACAAGACCCATTTATAATTTTAATTATCAGTGAATCAGACAACTCTATCAAATACCAATTATTTGGCTGTTGCTGAAAAATAACTGTCTTGTCTTGTTAGTCTCTGTAATAACCCCTTGAGGGATGTTGAAATGTTTCCCTTAATGTAAATATTTATTAAAATCCATCAAGCAGAATCAGACTCATTTAATGATGCTCAGTATTGGTGGTTTATTTTATTTATTCCCCAATATAAGGAGAAGAGAATAGAAAGATTTCTTATGTAGTCTACCATTCCCATCCACAGCTGTATTAGGTACTAGCAGATAGCAAAGTGCCATCCCCCAAAGCTCTCAACTCTTAAGTTGAAATAAAGAGTTTTACGCGTGCTATATGGCTCTGGTGGTGTGTAAAGCACTTGTTGTGCACACCTAAAGAACTGGGTCCAATCCCGGAAGCCCTTGGTAGAGGGAACCAATATTTGAAAGTTGTCTTCTCATCCCTACCTGAGTTACGTGGCATGTGAGCACCTGTGCATCCCCCTTCCAGATGTACACACGCATGGTGCGCATGCGTGCGCGCACACACATAGTAGTAGCTGTTGTTGTCATCATAGTAGTAGTAGTAGTAACAACAATAATATAGAATGAAGAATAAAACGTAAGTTAAAAAATAAAGCTTTCAAATAGACTGGAGATTTCACTCTATTGTTAGGGTGCTTGCCTAGCATCCATGAACCCCAGCACAGCATAAATAGTCACAGTGGTTCATGCCTGTAATATAAGTACTTAAAAGGTTGCGGCAGGAAGATCACGAATTTGAGGTCATCCTTAGCTGAGAGAGAGAGAGAGGGAGAGAGAGAGAGAGGGAGAGAGAGGAAGAGAGGGAGAGAGGAAGAGAGGGAGAGAGAGGGGGAATGGTGCAAGCACCTTTTGTCTCAATGCAAGTGACGTGCAATAAAGCATAGGCACCTATAGACATCCACTTCAGAGAGATTAACGCACGACAAAGAAAAGCACAACTTTGGGCTCATCAGGCTTATGTTTCTCTAACTCCAAAATTATGCCTTCCACAAAATCTCAGGAAATCCTGCACAAACGAATCATAGCATGAAGCCTTTGGGACTCTGCACATTGTCTTAAATGAGCCATACCAAAATCTGCAGTTCAATAACCATCAACCATTGGTAACCTCACATACTTTAACCTGATAGCATCCATGAGGGGAAAAGGCAACAGAGTACCCAGGCTGACTCTGTTCTTAAAAACGGGCTCTCTTGAAAATGAATACCTTTGAATAAATTGTCTTTCATCCCCCGTCTGGGGCTGTCACTTGTGATCTGCCCTTTGGTGAGTGGCTCTCAAAGACGCTCTCTGCTGTCATCGTCCCTCCCCTTTCCATTTTTACCTACAGCAATTAAGACACCAGTAATATGTTATCTGCATGGCTTTGATATTTCCATTTCATTTGCAACTTCACTGCTCCTCAGTCATTTTTGACACTCTTATAATTTTTATCTGCAATTACGCTTTCATTATCTTCCCTCCCGATATTTTAGATGTCCAATAAGCCTCTCAATTTCCTTAATTACCACGTAACCTTCCTTCTGCATGCCGAGGGCTATTTTTATTCCTACAATATTTATTACTAATTGGCACACACGCACTTTTATCCTTACAGTAATTTCTCCAGTCTGTCCTTTATTTACCCTCTGTTTCTCTCTTTTAGAAACGTTTTGTGTTATTTCGTAATACTTGATGTTAGTTCACAGCAGTGCACTGTCTATTTTCTTTGAACATCTTTGGGGGGCTTACCCTACATTTATAGGTGATACAAGTCTTCGATGGTTGCCTCAAACCATTTAGCCCCTCTTACTTCCCCCCAATTCCTCTTTCCCTCCTTTCCTTACAGGAAACATTGCCATCAAACTAACCACACACCACTTTGCCAGAACCTTCGATTCTTTCTGTGTACTGCAATTTGCCTTCCTGTTCTTTTGCTTATGGTCACGTATTTTGCACTTGGTATTCTGGCCTTGGAACAAAGAAGTTGGAGCTATGGACAAAAAGGGGCGCTGGCACCATTTCTTCGTTCATCTCCAGCATGTGGGTACAAAGTAAAAGGCACCAATCGAAAGTCTGGTTTTTACTCATGCCAAGATGCTTGCTTGGTAGTTCTACGTTGTCAAAAGTCATAGCAAATCAGCATACTGGATGCAAGTAACTAATAAGATTAGCTTTTGAGTGTGATCTCCTTGATTAGGTGAGAAATGCGTATTATTTGTGGACATATCGGGTCTGGTAGGTAGAAAGGGGAGGTGAAACCACTTTTATCCCCCTCAGTAATAACCACTTTGGGATTTCTTTATAGTATCTATAATAACCGTTGCTTTAAATAATAAAGAAGCTGTTGGGGGAGGGGGAGCCAGTTTTCCTCAGGAATGGGAACCTTCTTTGATGCCATGCTCCAGCTGATGGCCCAAATACCCATGTACACGCAGGCAGCACTAACTAGATTCAGTGGGGCTAAAAAGGAAAAAAGAAAAAGGTCATGAAGTTGAGCAGACGATGTAATGGGGGTGGGGATGAGAGGAGGTGCAGGAGAGTGAGTGGTAGACATGACCCACATGCACTATACACATGAGTGAAATCCCCAAAGGATGTATGTGTGTGATAAATCCTGGTTGAGTTGGCATCTCTTGTTTCTGTGAATAAATGCCAGGTGGAAATAACTTAAGGGAGAAAGGACTTATTCTGTTTCACTGTTTTAGAAGGTTCACTCCGTTATGGTGGGCAGGCATTGTGCTTCTGAGTTCATGCAGACCAGAAGCAGCAGATGAGGCCCTGGTATAATCTCCAAAGCACACTACCCAGTACCTACTTCCTCTATGTTGACCCAACTTCTGACATTGTCTTCAAGTATCCCAAGTGACACCTTCAGCAGAGAACCAAGCATTCATGCACCTATTGGAGAGAGTTCATAGTTAAACTGCCACAGAAGATTTCCCTTTCTGCGTTTCAACTTAATTTCATATTTATTTTTCTTAACTGGAGTGTATTAGCCAGAGTTCTCTAGAGGAATAAAACTGACAGAATGAATATCAAAATGTGATTTATTGTATTTGTCCAGGCAGACTAACAATAGCTGTCTTTATCCTGGGGAGCCTGAGAAATCTGTAGTTGCTCAGGCCACAAGGTTGGAGGTCTCAGCAGTCCTAGCCTGGTGCTGAAGGCCTGGAGTATTTCTGGAGAGCCGGTGATCTTCAGTCCATGGTGGAAGGCCAAGAAGCTGAGTTCTGATATCAGCCAATGACTGAAGTAGCAGCAGTAGCAGCGGAAACAATAGATGAACTCACCAGCACAACACAGATGCAGAGAGGCAAAGTCTAGCTCTCAGACCTCCTTTTATCTAGGCTGCCCCCAGAAGCTACCATACACATTTCCAGTGGGTCTTCCCACTTCAAGTAACCTGATGAGAATTTCTCTCACAGGTGTGCCTACCAGCTTATCTTTCAGTTGATTCCAGATCCAGTCAAGTTCACAACCATGACTACCTCATGCAGTAAGAGTTAATGGTGTGTGTTCTCTTTTCTTTCATCTAAGACATCTCATTTTAGATTTCTCCTGCCTTTGAGAATATCTTTCTTCCAATTTCTCTGAATATATTCACCTTCATTCAGCTAAATGAGTTTCTTTTCTGTTTTTTCCTCCTTGATCCCACAAGACACGCAAAAGTAACACTCTTGAGGGCTTGACTTTCCTCACAGTATACATAGAAGTTTGGATGACTCACAGAGAATGGGAGGCCATTAAATCAGAGATCAGAAACCATCTCCCGTGCTTGGGATGAATGAAGGACCACCGGTGGTTATGGTGGGATGGCTGTGCTGCCAGTCAAGTGTCAGCCCCCAAAGTGGTAAGATTGGAAAAATCTAGTGGGCACTCATCCAGCAAAAGAACATTGGAACTAAAAGTGTATTATCTTAATGTGCACATTTTTATTTAATTCAGGGTAAAGTAGAATGAATCATAATAGGCCAATAATAATGACTTATGGCTTCCTTCCTATGGCACATTTACAATAAATGGCAATTTACCATTAAAGAGAGAGAGATTTCTTTTTTGTACAGGAAAAATTAGCATTAGTCATGCTGAGAAAGAATGGGTTTCCATTCCTGCACTTAGGACTTGTATTCAGCTCTTCAGGCCTAGAATATCACATGGGAACCACTTTTCATCCAGCGACCCTCTCCCTACTCCCATTTAGGAAATGCAGGAAGAATTAAAATGTGACTGTTTATGACATCATTTCAAGTGTACAATGATGAACCACAGATCCGTCTAGCAGAGCTGCTCGGAGAAAAGTTCATGTTCCAGTCATTAGATTTGCTAACTCAGCCCAGACTTGGAATTGCATGGGTAGAAGACAGGAGTGTCAGGGCTTCAGGTGACTGTATGAATAATGGCAATGTGTGCACACCATTCCAACCTTCATCTGGATGCTCGGTATATTCTGGGCGACTGTATATGAATAATGACAATGTGTGCACACCATTCCAACCTTCATCTGGATGCTCGGTATATTCCGGGCTTAGATTTCTCCTTCCCTTTTTCCCCCTTCCTTCTTCCTATACAATACACCCCAGTGGGTCAGTTAAACGGCTCAGTGGGTAAAGGTGTTTGCCACAGTCCTGACCATCCAATTTTGATTTCCAAGGAATTGCACAGTGGAAGAAAAGAATCAACTCTTGTAAATTGTCCTCTGACCTGCAAGTGCATGTTGTGACACACACAGGCATGAGCACACACACACACAACACACAGAACAAATACATGTAATGAAACAGTAAATAAAAAAAACTCTGATTATTTTCTTTCATCGACTACATTTATTGACAAATTATAGATCATTGTTGTTTTCACCAATAAATAAGAACCTAAGATTTTCTGATAAAAACTGTAATTTATTTGGTGCAGCATTTCACCTTTGTTCTCTAGCTAAGAAGAGTGTGCATGTAGAGCAGACTACAAAAACTTTACTCTGAAAGTCCCATCATTCTGCTTAACTCTTGACTATCTTGCTAACGCTTTCCTGGAGCTCAGAGAGATGCCAGATTAAATTATAGGGAACATCCTAACACTTTAAAGCCTGAACATTCTATTTCTGTGGTCTATAAACCAGTTCACAATAACTTGATTAGGGAAAAGTCTTGAGTAATTGGATGAAGTCAGGCCCAGAAGATTTTGATTATTGTGCACAATAATCAACGAAATCTCCTGCCCCTGGCTCTACGGGTTGCACACTGCTTTTCAGTCTACCCAAATGGCCTTTTTCAAAGCTGAAGCTTCAGAGAAAGCATATCAAACCCTCAAAATGTAGCTAATTTTGTAAGCTTTTTGAAAGTAGATTGGATTTAACAGGGCTGTGCTTTTGGAAATGAACGGTTGATATAAATCAGAGGTAGTGGAAAGGTAACGTTTATCTGATCTGATTTAGCAGCGATCTAGTCCAGATGGCAACGTGGAATTTAAAGATATTGAAATATACGGTTGCAGCTGGAGACTGTATAAACCTAAATATAAATAATTCAGATGTGCTTATGCATTTAACAATGTCAGTTTTAAGTATATAAGAGCCAAGACTTGAGGCTAGCAATTGAAAATGGGAAGATGACTGAATGCAGGTGCTCTTACATATGCAGCCATATTTTAATGTCCAATTTAGTGCTAATCTGAAAATGAAGGCAGAATTCATCAGATGTACATGTCTAGCCTAGGAAAGCCAGGCACAGATTAGTATAAGGTTAAATGTAGAGTATCAGAAGCAAGATGTCCGAGGAGAAACAAGAGCTAGTCAGATGAACACCTAATTGATCCTGATGCATAATGGAGTGAACTTTCTATCTATGTTCAGCTTGAAGGTCTGCCCATTTTAAAAGGAAACAAAGAAGAATTGTCATTATGAGAACCAGACTCAGCCAAAGTTTGACTGGATCCTCAAAGGATATTGGAAATAGACTTCCAGGTGCCAGGAGGTTGGGTGACCTTCCTGGTTCTTTCACCGGTCAGAAGGACCCAGAACATAAAGGACCCGTATTCATATTCTACCATCAATGGCTGTAGGCCAAGTGTGTAAGAAGGGCCCACGTGTGCTAAAGTGTGCAAGAAGGGCCCATGTGTGCTAAAGGAGCTGAGGCCTCACTGAGGAGAGAAGTGCAGGACACCGACACAGCATCTGCCCATTTCTTTCCTTGCTTTCATCTTTCCTCATCTTGGCTGATCTTCCTTGCCTTAATGCCCTCTCCAGCCAGGGAGCTGAGACCTGGAGCTGAGTTTAGGCTCCGCTGAGATTCCAGGAGGCAGTGCTCTTCACTGACTAACTAAATCTATGCCACATACTCGGCTCTCAGAGGCCTGCACACCTGTGTTTCCTCAAGGACAGCCTCTTATCTTGTCAACGTGGGCACTGTTCTTCATTCCTCACCCTTCACCCTGGGCCCTTGCTGATAGGGCCCTCAAAATGATGGTTTGAGATATGGTAAGGTCTTAAACTAAAATCTGGGGTAGAAAAAAAAATGACCATGATTATAGAAAATATCATAGTTAAAAAACTATCAAGATTTTCATACAACATCTAGGGTGTTGACTATGAGAAAATGGGACATCAGACATGATTCTGGGCCTCACATTGGGTCTGAATAAATCCTGCAAAGAATCAAAGACCTGCTTGAAAATAAAGAACCTGCTTTGGAGGCCAAGTGACTTGTCGAAGGTCACAGAACTAATTATAGTTTTAGAGCAAAGGTCCCTGGATCCCAATATAGAGCCTGCTCATTCCATCTCTACAGAAAAGTTGGATGAAGAAGTCTGCAAAAGCCAGAGAGGAGGCAAGATTGATCTAGATTTTCCTAATCAAAAACAAAGTCCATTGGAGGATGATGGAACATTGGCCTTCATTTAAAAATAGATCAATAGCAATGTCATCATTTATCCTGGAGTCTATTTTAAAAGAAGGTTTGGGAAAGTGAAGCCTTTTTGTAGGAAGAAGAGGGCAGAAGCTTTGCCAAGAGAAGCGTTCATCCTGGTACACCTACCAGATAACTTAGCTGGTTGAAATAGCTTTATGAAGTTATTTTTTCCTGAGATAAAGATAGCTTGATTTCATTACGAATATTCTTGAATGTTAGCTCTCACCTGTCTCATTTCCACACTCAGAACCTACCTCCACAAGCAGCAAGAAGGGGTGGCAATCCCTTCTTCCCAGATGTCCCTTCAAACCCATTGACTTACCTTCCATGGTCCCTAACCACTCAAACACCAGCCCTTCCCACTCTTCTGTGAGTGAGTGAGGAAAGTGACATTCTTGTCCATAGTCATAGAGAAGCCACAGTGGAGTCACACTCGAAATATTGGCTAAGCAAAATTTAGCCACCCATTCATCCATCCACTCAAATCAAACATGCATCATCAGATGATTGTTCCAGGGCTTTATGACACAGCACATCCCCAAGTAATTTATATAACCTTGTTGTTGAGACAGTCAGTTAAAAGATCATTTTGATAGAGCGTAAAAAATAATGTGGACAGTGGCCATGGTAGCACACGCCTGTAATTTTAGCATTCGAAAAGCTGAGACAGGGTGAACACAACAAACTCAAGGGTAGCCTCGGCTGCACAGTGACACCCTGTGTCCAACAGACCAACAAAAAGTATTGTGTAAGAGGTAAGGGCATCGTTCAGTGGCAGAACACATGGTTAACATGTGAAAGGCCCTGAGATGAATCTCTAGTACACACTTACACACACACACACACACACACACACACACACACAGAGAGAGAGAGAGAGAGAGAGAGAGAGAGAGAGAGAGAGAGAGAGAGAGAACAAAGGACTCTTTTAAATGGCCTAGGAAGAGCATTCAAATTAATCTTAAATACAAAAATGTTTACACTGAAGAAGTGATGATAGTGATCTGAAACTCAAATGCCAGAAGGAATGGGTAAAATGGGGCTAGTGACTGACAAGAGGTGAGTAGTTGACAGACATTACCATCACGGGGAAGGGTGGAAAATGACACTTGTTGTTAAGCTAGGATATCTAGCTCAGACTGGTCTCAAACCCATTACATGGCTGATGACCAAAACCTCATGGTCCTCTACCTCTACCTGTCTAGCGCAGGGATTACAGGTGTGCACCACCACACTCAGTTCATGCCATTCTGGCATGGAACCCAAGGTCTCTCGCATGGGCCATAAGTACTCCACCAGGTGAACTGCACTCACAGCCCAGTTTACCATTTTAGAAAGGCTTTCATATTCACGGATTAATTTGATCCCCACAGTCACTCCCTGGAATACGCAGTGTCTGGGGAGTCAGGCTGAGTTGGTATGTCTACTTTTCAAAGGAGGAAAAGACCCAGACTCAGTTCAAATCACACTCAACAGAGTATCTTGACTCCTTACCACAGCACAGTAAGTCATTTAGAACTCACTTGATCCCCAAGGTCTACATCTAAGGGATCCAAGCCAGGGCTTCAGGCTGGCCCCTGAACTAAAAGGGCATGCTGTCCTCATGCCTGGGATAGCAGTGACCTTGTTCAGCCCAGTGGCCTCTGGCCTCTATCGAAAGTACACAAATGCCCAAAGGCTTTAGCTTCAAAGGCATGCCAATCCTGAGAGGCTCCAGCTCCCTGTGGCTTCTTCTGGAATCCACAGTCCTTGTGCCAGGAACTGCAACTGCCAGGCAAGGGACAACTTGCTCCTGAGCCTGTCCTAATGCACTTTGGGGAAGGGCCCTTGGGAACCTAGGCGTGACTGCACAGGCCATCTGTGCTGAGCTGACACCTCAGCCCACCATGAAAAGGACACAGATTACACCAAAGTCTAGTCATTCTGGGATGGAGATGGTCACCTGAGGAAATAACTGCCCTTCTCTTTCTCTGTATCTGGCCTTCTGTATCTAGCCATCTCTCATGTCCAAATGAACACATCTCTAAAATGCTTGAAGAATCTACCACCTGCCATTTAGAACTGCCATATGATCAAAGAATGCCAGAGGGATACAGGACAACATCCTGGGGGCACTTCATACACAGACTCTGCTCTAGTTTTTCTAGCTGGATGGATACATTTAATTTTCACAACTTCCCCATAAGGTAGGTAACATCATTGTCTTCATTTAACTGACCAGTAAATCAAGTCAGTACCAGGTCAGGTACCATGTGAAGTAGAGGGATGACAAACTAACAGAAGGTCCTGTTGCTCAAAGCTGTGCTGGAAGTCATGTGATAGGATGAGTTATTAAACACGCGAAGAAGGAGCTGAAGGTGGGGCTCTCAGAGCCCAGTACATACTCACCTCCCCCCCCTCTGCCCACAATGCTCTTCCTTTAGCACCTTTCTATTTCTATCTTTAAACAAAGTGAAATTCAACTTGTTTATGGATAAAGGAGAAAATGTAATCCCCCTTTGGCTTCCACCAGCTTCAAAAATCAGACTGAACTCATTACTTCTTAATTGGTGTCCCATAGCCATGTTGTAATGATGCTGTTATAAGAAGGATCTGTAAGAAGCATTTCTTCTTTGAGGGTAAGGGCTTTTTTATTTTGTGACCCCACTACAAAGTGTAAAGCTTGACATACACTAAGAGCCTCATAAACATTGAGTTACTCGGACATGAAAGTACTGCTACTAATGGAGAGTTTGATGCTCATACCCCCACTAAATACAGAAGAAAACGATAGACAGAGGCTGTCCCCCAGCCATGATTATCTTCAGAGAAATACAATACAAACAGGTCATGAGGAGACTCACAGTCTTCTGTCACTGGCTATCTTCATGTTAAGGAGAGGTTCTAAAGGGGATGCCGAGTCATCTGGGAAGGTTAACAGAAGTTTAAACAGAGTCTCTATGATCCCACCGCCAAGGTTCCCATAATCCCTGCTTGGATGGGGACAATAGCCTCCTAACTAGTCTCTCTTGCTAACTCATTCCTGTGCTTATGCCAATTAACACACACAAAATATACAATACATAAACATACATGCACACACGTGCACACGCACACACATACATACATAGGCACACATCACATGTTGACTTTCTTGAGAAAAAAAAAGTACACGGATTCCCCATTGTCCCTGGTAGTTGTCCTCGGATTCTGTCCGGTATGACTCTTGGGTCTATTGTGTTATTTGGTGGCTTCTCTGTTGGGTAGGAGGATGGAGGTTGGGAGAGCCAATCAAAAAAGAGTATTGCAAACCTTTTCCTGAAAGATAGCAAAAAGAATCTCTATTTCTTTTATATATTTGAAGTGGTAGAACTCCTGGGAAGTTTTGTTTGGAAAAAGTCAACCATAAAACTTGGTGAGAGCAAGCAGGCAAAGAGCAAAAGCTTCTAGCATTCATGTCTTTATCTAGGCTTCCAGCAGAAGGAGTGGCCCAGATTGGAGTTGGGTCTTCCCAGCCCAAAAAATATGAATTAAAGTGTGTGTTCCTGCCTCAAGGAACCAGATTAGAAATAGATCTTCCCACCTCAAATTAAGCAAAAATCTCTCACAGGTGCACCCCTCTGCTTTTTAGTTTTAGTTAATTCCAGATGTAGTCACATTGACCACCAAGAAGAGCCACCACAGGCACTTCTGACAATCCTAGGTATTGTCAGAAACAAACTTAGGTATGTTTCACAACTGAGTCATTGATGTTTCACACTTGATGCTACAATATCTGCATTTAATCAATATCTATCAAGTGATCTATGCCTGAGGAGGAGTGATGAGTCTGAAGGCTAGAAGAAAGCCTCCACTTAAGTCTCTGTGATCTGTGGACTTTGAGTCCTTCCATTAAATGCCCAAGACTGGCATAGCTGGTAGATCTACCAGTAGTGTTTTCAGAAGTGACCCTTGCACATCAGCGTTAATTGCAACACTGTTCACAGTAGATACATGGTGAGACCAGCCTCGGGATCCCTCAACAGAGAAATGGATAAAGAAAATGTAGTGCATGTACACACAGAACTTTCTCAACCATCAAGAAGAATGAAGTTATGTCATTTGTATGAAAAAAAAGTGGTTGCAACTGAAAATGATTAAGTGAATGAAGTCAGTCTTAGGAAGACAAGTATCACATCGTTGTGGATCCTGATTTTATATATACATAAAATCATGAACATATCTATAATATTAATGTACAAGTGAGACTGTCCAGGTTATCAAAGGGGATGTAAAGGGGAGGAGGGGCATGAAAAGGGAAGCAAGGAGGCTATGGAGGGCGGGGAGGGGGGGGGAGCATGCTCAATGTACAATGCAGACTTCATTAACATGACTTTTTGACACCTGCTACCATGTATCACTAATACACTACTTAAAATGTTATTTAAAAAGAAAATAGACAAATCTCAGTTCGACTCTTCAGAAGCAAAACCAAAATAACAATATTCAATGCACATGCCCATCCAGCCAGGTCCTACATCCTAAATTCCAATTTTGCTTCAAGCATGAAGAACCTTGAACTTCTTTGCCTGAAATTCATGATGGGAGAAGAGATGATTAGAATCTGAAGGATTTTTTTATACAGGGGAGTTTTTGCAAAGCTAGATTGCTGCACATTTTCTGAATGTGATCCATAGATCTTAAGTCATAGGCTGTCCCTGTGTGTGCAAAGAAGGAGAGGCAGTTCAAAGATGCATAGTCCTGTGAGCAAAGAGAGAAGGCTGAGAAGTGATAATGGATTCCAGACTGAGCCTCTTCCAGTTTCTCGGGCTGTGCATGGTATCTGAGCACTGCCAGGCCCAGAAGAGAAGGAGCTGGTGCTGCTTCCTCCCAGGAGGAGATACGCACAGGTGACAGGAAGACAGAGGCACCGGTTCCGCCAACTTCCTCAAGAGCAAACAAAGCCCTCTGAGATGGGCTCTCTCTTATGGACTGTGTCCTCATCCCACTGAAGCCACAACATAGGTGAGATTAGGAAAGGCTATGGATTATCCCCAGAAGTGTGATTTCACTTCGCCCCAGGAAGAATGTTGTCATTGGACAAATTCATTAGTCAGCAGAGAAACTGTGAATGGTCTCGTGTTTAGAGAGGCCAAGGAAACCTCTTCCTGCATCTCTCCTCTTCCATACTTGAATTTCTACTAATTTTTCATTCCATAGCACCAAGATTTCTTTGAGCCACTACCAGCAGGAATCTGAACTTTCTGTACATCAAATGAGAAGCAACTTAATAGTGATCATCTTCTATATTGGTTCAAAGACAAGAATAATGATGGGTGTTTAGACTCTCTGAAAGCTGTGGGGCATCTCTAAGATGCTCGCTATGGGCCTTGTCTGCTGGTATTCCCATCTTAGAGTGCTTTCTTCTCAAAGTGAGCCAGTGTTGGTGGACATGACCAACGATGGTATATTCTTCTCTACACTGCCTCAGGACTTTCAGAAGTAAGATTACAGGAATAATTGCAATGCCTGACTTATTCTCTTGGATCATCACTTGAGGGGAGGCTGGTCAGCATGTTGAGTCACTGAAGAGAACCTGTGGAGAGGAACTGAGACCTCCAACCAACAGGCAGCACCAGTTTGCCAGCCATGTGAACAAGCCATCTTGCAAACATCCTCTAGCTGGAAGAAAGACTTCAGAGGGCTGCAGTCCTGGTTTCCTTCTGACTCAACTTCCTGTGAGAGTCCACAGGACAACTGCCCATCCAATTTTCTGCCAAATTCACAGACCGCAGAAACTATTAAAAATGACAAATGCTTATTATTAAGGCAGTGAGCTTTGGGGTAATTCGCTACACAGCAATCAGTAACTAATCCAAAAGACATAGAGATTCTCATTCACTCACTGTTTTTCAGTGCTTCTTCTGTGTGTGGGATCTGATTGATCTTACCATGGATTCTGAGGAAAGGAGCAGGATCTAGAGAAACAGAACTTGGGGCCAACAATGAGCTCATGTCCTTCCTCACAAGGGGACTAGGATTTCACGAGGCATGGAATTCCCTTCTTGGGCACCTGTGATAACTGCAAGTGATAGAAAAAAATTCACTGGTTTAGGCAAAAAACGGATGATCATTTTGGATAACTGAACGGTAGAGTACTTTATATGTTTTAATTGGCGCAATCCAGAGGAAACACTAGTATTATTCTATTTCATAAAATGAGAAAATTGGAGCCCAAGCAGGTCTAGGGCTCAGACCATTCTGCCCAAAACCTCTGTCTCCAGCTTTTGGCCCTCTTTTCCTTCTGTTGGGTTCAGACTCAAATAAGTTGTCCCTAAGCAGTGGTCAGTTGAGCCTCCAACAGCTCACACTTACCAATTAAGTACTTCGGAGCAGTGCATTAGCTCTCTGTCAGTAATTCTAGGAATCAGCCTGGGGCCATTTTCTTGGAGTCACTGATTTGCTTATCAACCCACTCTGGGGGCAGGTTGTAGTCAGACTCCTGTCACTTGTCCAGCCAGGACTAAGGTGGTGGGGAAACCCCAAGGAAACTTCACAGAGTACAGAGAAGAAAGCTTTCTGAAAACAAAACAAAACAACAACAATAACAACAACAAAACCCTCTAGGTTTGTCCACCAGCATAAAGAAGAGCAGTGAAAGACAAGCAAACACACAAATTGATGGCCTACAGTGTGTCTCCCTTTGTAACTGGAGAAGAGGGTGCCTAATGGGAGAAGAAAGAAAAGAAACTAGTCGAGTCTTGCATTCATTTGAATTCCCTAAGTGATTGTCAATTAGCCTTTTGCTAGGCCTTATGGGTAAATGCAGTGGAGCAGTAATGTGAACTGACTTGTAACATTCAATCATTAAAATGCCAAGAAATTCACAACATGGTTGTTAATGCAGCCATTATAAAAATTAAGTGATTTGATTTTAGAATAAATTTATATTAAAATAATGGCAATAAGCAAGCAACTCAGGTCACTAAGCATTTAAGCTGATTTACTTTTATCTATATTATTTATAGTTCACATACATGGAGAAGGTAGAAATGTCTCATTGGTATCTTTTGGAAATTGGCCATACTATGGTGGCCACAGAGATGGGCAGATGTTACCATTCAGGGCTTGGTTTGTTTTCTCTTGATCATGTAAGAGGAAGTGATAATATGTAACAATTTTTTTTAAAGCCATTGCATTGCAAATTGTGAAAAATACTGAAGAATTCCTCTTTCGGAATTTGTGAATTTCTGATACAGAAAAGAGGACACATTTTGATGAAGTTCCAGTGTTTTCCTTTCATCTTACATGTTAAAGGAAACACCACCTGATGTGTGTCTCTGTTACATGTGTTCATTAACTCCAGCTCCAGGGTTCAGCAAAAATGAACAAAAGCATTCATTACGACTAAACTGATGGTATGGAATTTATAATGGAATTTTGTATACTTATATTATTTATAGTTGTGGGCTTGCTATACATCTGTTATATAGTACAACATTATCACAAACTAGAGTATGCAGATGCCTACATAATTTCCTGCCTTTCCTCCCTCGGAGCGCTAGTCATTAAACATTTACCAGGTGCTACTGGGGAAAGAAGGAAGAGGCAGGCTGAGACCAGGTGGGTGATTCAGGGTATTCTGTAGGCAATAGGAAATCATCTGGGGTTTTTGAGCAGAGGCATGGCATGATGGGAGTTGCATTTTTGAAAGTTCATGCCAGCATCTGGTAAGGGGCACAGATCAGAGGAGGGGAGATCACAGGTGCGAAACGACTCAGATCCAAATGCCATTAACACTATCATTCCGAGAAGTGCTAGATCTTATGCTAAGAATTTCATATGCTCTTTCCTTAGCTACTGATATCAACCCCATCAAGGGAGTTAGATGTCACCTCCCAAGATGTGCTGTGGGATAATGCTTTTGTACACTGGTTTAATAAAACACTGATCAACCAGTAGCCAGGCAGGACGTACAGGCAGGATAAGCAGACAAGGAGAATTCTGGGAAGAGAAAGGCTGAGTGAGGAGACGCCAGCCTCCAGGGAGCAGCATGTAATGGCACACAGGTAAAGCCATGGAACACGTGGCAACATATAGATTAACAGAAATGGGCTGAGTTTAAGTGTAAGAGCTAGTCAGTGGAAAGCCTGAGTTAATGGCTGAGCAGATTTAATTAATATAAGCCTCTGTGTGTTTACTGAGTGGCTGCCGACTGGGTGGGATACAGGAAAACTTCAGCTACAGAGATGCAGTGAGCTAGGCAGAAAGGAAAAGACTTCAGAGGGACATGAAACATGCACTGTGGACTAGAATGGAGTAGGTCCCTTTTGCTGCCTAATAGTCAGTCCCTCTAATGATGGATCTCCTGAGAAATGACCTCTTCTGTAGTGGGGACTTGCCCTCCATACTCATAGAGTGACCCCCCAAACAGCTCCTTTTTCCTTAATGTCAACGGAGAAATGATGGGGATGTTGATAGAAGGCCTTCACTCCAGAGATGGTAGCTAACATCGCTGGTGAATAATTAGTTCTGTTTGAATGCACAGCAGAACTGGCTGCTGTTCAGTTTCCAAATCCTGTCTCCAGCCCTGTGATAATGATTCTTAACTTGTCCACAATTGACCCCAACCCCAAACCTCCCACCAAAGCAGGGTCTGATAAGGAAGCAGGGGGCTGGGAAGGATCGCAGCCTGGGAGAGGTTTAAAGAGACTCCTTAATGTTTAAGATGACAGTAAGTAGTTCTGGTCTTAGGATGCCACAGTACAGGTGACTCTCGTTCATTCCCCGGTCCCTTCGGGCGAACATTCTCCTTTTTAACAGCTGTGTATGATGGGTTTATTGAGCCCTGGTAAAAGGCAGCCTTGGCTCCTTTATTTCCGTCCGTTTCCCCACCAGCCACACTAAGGTGCATATTAATGATGGCTTGGCAGACCCCTGCCCGTGAGGCTGGGGAACATGAAAGACATGACTCTATGTGTGTGATCTGAGTTATCAAAGGCCACAGGAACATCAGTGAGGAGGGAAATTGACAGAGTCACAGAATCCACCCCTTATCAATCAGCAGGTCCTGACAAACCTCATTAGAAAGATCCCTGTGCTCTGCCTCATCGAAACATTCCAGCCCTCAAGGATCTGGAAGCAAAGGTCAAAGTGGCCTGGCAAATCAGGTCTTTAGCTCCATTTTCCGTGCAAGGGATGAAGGGAGGCCTTAAAAATCAGCTATGGCCAGACATGGACTAACAGGAGTGCTTAATCAGCCACCCTAGGTCCCAGGCAGGAAAACTTTGTTGCCAAGGGGGCATTAGTAATGGATACCTTAAAAAGCAGTGGCCTCATATCATTCAGCTTCTCTGTCAAACCCCTCACTGGCAACAGGTCAGGGAAACAGGTCGCCACACTGATCACATCTGGCTGTGTCTATAGCGAAGATCAAAGTGACAGGTCTCTACATACGAAGAGGCCCACTTTCCAAGCCAGAAACCCACTGCCTGTCATCTAGCAATGCTTCTTGGTAAGTGCTGGTGGCTTCAGGGTGGGCAGCAGAAGAAGAGAGGGACCCATACTCTCCAGAGCCGGCCGCGGCTTTCTCTTATCATTTCCCCTTCTGGACCTTTGGACCAGTTGGAAACACTGTCCTTCTGTCTCACTCCTCCTTCCCATTCACCACATCCTGAACATCCCGACGCTGCAGAGGCAGGCCTGGGACTCTTCTGACAACGCTTCCTGTGACTCACCCCAGGGCCACTTGAGAGATAGTACAAGTGGAGCTCTGGCCTGGAAGTCCTGCCTTCGACACTCTGGCTTCACTGGTAACAGAGGCTTCTCCGGGCGTTAGCATCTTGATGGAAGGAATGATAAGTGTCCTGCCTAACAATAACCTTCCTCCGGGCTGCACAGAATCGTGCCTGTCCTTGCTTCTTCCCTTTATGGCCAATGGGTCTTCACCGAGATTCCACAAATAGCGCCGGACGCTGTCCCCTCTTGACAGTTGTGGTTTTTTTTTTTTTTTTTGTGTGTGTGTGTGTAGTACCCTTATAACCTTCTGATGCCGTCAAAGGCCAGGAAGCCAAGGTTTGATGCCAGGGATAACAGGTTAGGAGAAGCCACTGTACAAGGCCAGAGTCGCCATCCAGCACTAACGCCACACCAGCTGCCACGGCTCAGTTCAGCCATTTCCTGGATCAAAACCCCACTTCTGCACAGAGCCAGCCATTCAAAGCCGCCCTCTCTGCCCTTTCAAATTTAATTTGTTTCAAATCTTGTAGGAGCCGCAGAATTATTTCAGGATTGGAGTCAAGTGGAAACAGGTGGGCCATTCTTTCATTCCCCTCCACTCCCTTCAAAGGAGTCTGATTAGGCGCCAGATTAATCAGGCTGGTCCCCAGTCAGGGAGGAGTCCCTCAGTGTGTCTGGCACCCATCACCAGGGTGCTGACTCAGGTACTCAGAGGCCTCAGTTTAGGATTTGACCTAACTGGCCTTCTCATGCCTTCCAAGAGCTCAGGCAGGGACAGGATGTGGTAGCCAGGCCATGGTGGTCCTACAGTCCAAGATAAACCCTGGTTCTGTCTTTGGCTAACTCAGCATTTGCTTTGGCAGTCCATATAGGTTGACCTTCCTGATGTGTGAGGATCTTTAGGAGACTATGCATGGAAAACACAGCGTTTAAAATGAAATAGAAAAGTCCTATTCAAAATAGGAATGTTGGAGTTCAGCAAAAAGTCAAACCACAGGGAAAAAATATTGTTGATGTGTAGCAATTTCGAGGAGAGCTGCTGTGTGCACTGAGCCACCCAGTTCCTGTGGGGAGGGCCACAGAGTCAGACCTGAGAAGATTTCACATCTCTACATCTAAATGCCACCAGTTTCCTCATGTCTTCTCAAGGCTTCCCCAGCTTGATGCCTACGATTAGAATTGCCAACTGATGCCTCTGTTTTGAACTTTAGACCCTTATTAAAAAAAACAATTCTTTGCTGGAATTTCTTGACATCAAAAATATTCAACACAATATTCTTCCTCATGGCAGCACATTTTATTTGCTCTGTCCTTGGAAAGATCCTCATCTCTCCTCTTTCCAAACTCCCACACCAAATTTCTCAGGACTTCTCTGATTCAATATTTTCAAAATGTTTCTCAAGTCCAGCCATGTTTTGCCATTTATTTCATGGTCATCCAGGTCAAAGACTCCAAGATTTTCTTCCTCCAAATCACAGCAGGCTTCTAGCAAGTCTTTCCCAATCTACCTCAACTACAAAGAGAAACAATTAAGATGGTTAGTTTATAGTACCATTGGTTCCAGACCAGCCAGTGGCTTTACATGTCACAGTAAAAGTCAAGAACCTTCACAATGTCCCCAAGACCCTACAATGGAAGTTCTTTGGCTCCACTTCCCACCCTTTAGTGAACCTCATCTCCTACCCGTCCACCCCTGCTCCTTCCATTCCATCTGTGTCCAATGATGCTCAAGAGCTGTGGATATCTCTCTATATAAATAAAACACTAATGGCCAGTGACCAGACAGGAAGTATAGGCGGGACAAGGAGAGAGGAGAATTGGGGAAACAGGAAGAAGGGGGAGAGACACTGCAGCCACTGCCAGGACAAGCAGCATGTAAAGACGCTGGTAAGCCACCAGCCACGTGACAAGGTATAGATTTATAGAAATGGGTTAATTTAAGATATAAAAACAGTTAGCAAGAAGCCTGCCACGGCCATACAGTTTATAAGTAATATAAGCGTCTGCGTGATTATTTTATACGTGGATTGTGGGACTGCAGGGCTTGGTGGAACCTGGAGAGAAGCCCTCCAACAACACTCAAGCTCACCAGATACTGTGTCTGTGTGTGGGATGTTCTTTCCTTCCCATAGCCCTTTTTCCTTCAATTGCTTTAGTTCAATTTCAAGTATCACATCAAAGCACTCTACATAATATAGTCACACCCATCCCTTCTAAAGTCAATGAGAAAGAGGTTCCGGAAACCTTCCAGAAGTCAGAGACAGTTTCCTTGTGTCTCACTGGATCTGCTCGAGTTACAGGGTCATCCTTGT